>NC_091999.1:7116794-7119294 GCF_044704955.1 Pristiophorus japonicus | reverse complement strand
ACAGATTGAGGAGGAGGCCACTCACCTCAACAGTCACGACGTACTTTGCCTGAAGCGACAAAGCAGTTCGCTCATTTAACATTCACCACAATCCTCTACCTCCCATCCCCCTCCGAGCTGCGGTTAGATACAGAGTAAAGCTCCCTCTACACTGTCCCATCACACACTCCCAGGGCAGGTACAGGGGGTTAGATACAGAGTAAAGCTCCCTCTACACTGTCCCATCAAACACTCCCAGGGCAGGTACAGCACGGGGTTAGATACAGAGTAAAGCTCCCTCTACACTGTCCCATCAAACACTCCCAGGGCAGGTACAGGGGGTTAGATACAGAGTAAAGCTCCCTCTACACTGTCCCATCAAACACTCCCAGGGCAGGTACAGCACGGGGTTAGATACAGAGTAAAGCTCCCTCTACACTGTCCCATCAAACACTCCCAGGGCAGGTACAGGGGGTTAGATACAGAGTAAAGCTCACTCTACACTGTCCCACTCAATTGCCCATGAGAGAGAGAGGAACCCTCATCCCTTCTGTAACAAGACCCAAGCGTCTGCTGCCCGAACAGTCTATGACGCTGGACTAGGCCCGAAGCCTGAAGCCTGAGGCCTAGTTCCGTACTCAACGGCCATCCCCCTTAGTTAGACTTCTTGGGCGAAATGGATGATTGGAAAGTACAGAAACAAAGAGAAAGCAAGTCTTCGTATTTTTTTTTTAATGAAAACCTTTAGAAAAGTTGTTAAGTAAAAGTTTCCGCGGTAAAACATTGTACAGGTTCAGGGGTCGTTGAGCCTTGATTCACAGGTCGCCTATAACCCAGCCCAGCCCTACCCTGTACCCACAGAACCCTGAACACAGCAGTATCAGATCAATCGCATGCTTTTTAATACCAAATAAATGAGACGTTCTGCCTCGTTTCATGTGGGGGAAGCGTTGAGAGAGGGACCTGTGTCGAGTTAGACTGATCTCACGCGCCCGGTGTGTGAGCCCCTGGGAGTACGCTCACAGGTTCGGGGAACCGTTTCACTGTGAGTGGGTGAGCCAGCCACGTGATGTTTGCAAGATTCAATAAAACCCCAGCCACTTGGGTTCGGCGGGGAGCCACGATGAGTCAGGTGGTCGTGAGCCTGGTAAACGAACTGCGAATGTGCAGTGTGACTGTTCAACCTGTGACTGATAAACCGACTGGTTCTTCACAGCAATGTGTTGCTGTGAATTCATCAGCAAAGAATCCACCAAGTGAATAGATTACAGAGGGGTTTGAAAAAGAGATGGGACCCAGTACAGGTCAAGTTAGAGGGACCTCCCCAGATACAGGAGTGTGTGAGAGAGGTTACAGGGACCTCCCCAGATACAGGAGTGTGTGAGAGAGAGGGGTTAGAGAGACCTCCCCAGATACAGGAGTGTATGAGAGGGGGTTAGAGGGACCACCCCAGATACAGGAGTGTGTGAGGGAGGGGTTAGAGGGACCACCCCAGATACAGGAGTGTTTGAGAGATGGGTTAGAGGGACCACCCCAGATACAGGAGTGTTTGAGAGAGGGGTTAGAGGGACCACCCCAGATACAGGAGTGTTTGAGAGAGGGGTTGTAGGGACCTCCCCAGATACAGGAGTGTTTGAGAGAGAGGGATTAGAGGGACCACCCCAGATACAGGAGTGTTTGAGAGAGGGATTAGAGGGACCTCCCCAGATACAGGAGTGTGAGAGAGGGATTAGAGGGACCTCCCCAGATACAGGTGTGTATGAGAGAGGGTTAGATGGACCTCCCCAGATACAGGAGTGTGTGAGAGAGGGGTTAGAGGGACCTCCCCAGATACAGGAGTGTGTGGGAGATGGTTAGATGGACCTCCCCAGATACAGGAGTGTGAGAGAGAGGGGTTAGAGGGACCTACCCTGATACAGGAGTGTGAGAGAGAGTGGTTAGAGGGACCTCCCCAGATACAGGAGTGTGTGAGAGAGGGGTTAGAGGGACCTCCCCAGATACAGGAGTGTGTGAGAGAGGGGTTAGAGGGACCTCCCCAGATACAGGAATGTGTGAGAGTGAGTGGTTAGAGGGACCTCCCTAGATACAGGAGTGTGTGAGAGAGGGGTTAGAGGGACCTCCCCAGATACAGGTCTGTATGAGAGGGGGTTAGAGGGACCTCCCCAGATACAGGAGTGTGTGAGAGAGGGATTAGAGGGACCTCCCCAGATACAGGTGTGTATGAGAGGGGGTTAGAGGGACCTCCCCAGATACAGGAGTGTATGAGAGAGGGTTAGATGGACCTCCCCAGATACAGGAGTGTGAGAGAGAGGGGTTAGAGAGACCTCCCCAGATACAGGTGTGTATGAGAGAGGGTTAGATGGACCTCCCCAGATACAGGAGTGTGAGAGAGAGGGGTTAGAGGGACCTACCCTGATACAGGAGTGTGAGAGAGAGTGGTTAGAGGGACCTCCCCAGATACAGGAGTGTGTGAGAGAGGGGTTAGAGGGACCTCCCCAGATACAGGTGTGTGAGAGAGGGT
>NC_091999.1:7048797-7103797 GCF_044704955.1 Pristiophorus japonicus | reverse complement strand
TCTCATCTGTGTCTCTCTCTCTGTCTCTCTCTCTGACTCTGTCTCTCTCTCCCTCTCTCTGTCTCTCTCTATCTCTCTCGCTCTGTCTGTCTGTCTCTTTCTCTCTCTCTCTGTCTCTCTGTCTCTCTCTCTCTGTCTCTCTCTCTCTCGCTCTGTCTGTCTGTCTCTCTCTCTCTCTGTCTGTCTGTCTCTGTCTCTCTCTCTCTCGCTCTGTCTGTCTCTCTCTCTCTCTCTCTCTCTCTGTCTCTCTGTCTCTCTCTCTCTGTCTCTCTCTCTCTCTCACTCTGTCTGTCTGTCTCTCTCTCTCTCTCTGTCTGTCTCTCTCTCTGTCTCTCTCTCTCTCTGACTGTCGCACTCATTCCCTCTCACTGAATTACTGTCCCTCTGTTGGCCTCTCTCTCTGAAACCACCTCATCCCTTTCAACTCTCTGGGATCGCTAAAGCATTCCCTGATTTTCCATCGGATGTGGGACCGATGATCAGGCAGTGTGTATAACGCCCAGCAGGTCCGAGACCGCCTGTGTTGCCCCACACACTGAGACAAACGACTCGGCCTTTATGTTCTGGATGCCTCGAGTAAATCGCCTCATAACCTTCTCTGCTCCAAGGGGAACAACCCCAGTGTCATGTATCTCACAATACTGTATATAACTGTATCTTACCATGTTATACACGACTGTAACTAGATGTGACCTGTAACCACAAGCATGCCTTACCACCAGGGGGTGCACTTGCAGGAGACACTGCACACCTGTTCCACACAGGTATATAAAGGCAGGTCTCAGGCAAGTGTGGCACTCGAGAGCTGTGAAATAAAGGTGCAGGTCCTGAGTGACCTTGACTTCAGCATGTGCCTCGCGTAAGTCTGTACTGCAGGGTCAGGACTTTACAGTGGCGACGAGCTACGGGGTCACAGAATCCACAGAATGGCGACCAACGGCTCAGATGAGAAATACAACGCTGGAGACAATTGGGAGGACTTTATAGAAAGGCTGCAGCAAAGCTTTGTAACCAAAGACTGGTTGGGGGACGATAAGACAGACAAGAGAAGAGCCCATCTCTTGACCAGCTGTGGCTCGAAAACATACAGCTTTAATGAAGGACCTGCTGGCACCCGAGAAACCAGCAAGCAAGTCGTTTTGAACATCTCTTTCAACCAGGTGTGGGCACCTTCAAAGGGGCTAAAGTTAAAACCTGCATCACACAGGATACCAGACCGGTCCATCACAAGGCCAGAGCTGTGCCTTATGTGATGAGGGAAAAGACTGAACATGAACTGGACCGGCTTCTGCGGGAAGGCATTATCTCACCCGTGGGATTTAGCGACTGGGCAAGTCCCATCATCCCCGTCATGAAGCCTGATGGATCCGTACAAATCTGTGGGGATTACAAGTCGACCTAAACAGAGTCTCCCTACAGGACCAGTACCCGCTGCCCAGAGCGGAGGACCTATTTGCCACATTGGCTGGAGGTAAACTTTTCTCGAAACGAGATCTCACATCTGCGTATATGACGCAAGAACTGACTGAAGAGTCTAAGCTACTCACCACCATCAACACACATCGAGGCCTTTTCATGTGCAATCGATGCCCATTCGGCATCAGGTCGGCAGCTGCCATATTCCAGCGCAACATAGAGAGTCTGCTCAAGTCCATCCCGGGGACGGTTGTGTTTCAAGACGACATACTTATCACGGGCAGGGACACCGACTCCCATCTCCGCAATTTGGAGGAAGTACTAAGTCGATTGGATTGGGTAGGCCGAAGAGTTAAGAAATCCAAGTGTCTGTTTCTCGCGCCCGAGGTTGAATTTTTGGGCAGAAGGATTGCCGCTGATGGAATCCGCCCAACAGAATCCAAAACAGAAGCAATTCGCCTGGCACCCAGGCCCCGGAATGTCTCGGAACTGCGCGCCTTTCTCGGGCTACTCAATTACTTTGGGAACTTTATGCAGAACTTAAGCACGCTGTTGGAGCCTCTCCACGTGCTACTCAGGAAGGGGTGCGATTGGTTTTGGGGGGACGCCCAGGAACGCGCCTTCAATAAGGCACGCAACCTTCTGTGTTCCAAGAGTGTTTTAGCCTTTTTTGACCCAGGTAAAAAGCTAGTTCTCACATGCGATGTGTCAACGTATGGGGTCGGGTGCGTTTTACAGCATGTCAATGATGCGGGTAAATTATAACCTATTGCTTATGCCTCCAGGTCACTTTCGCGGGCGGAGCGCGGGTACGGAATGGTAGAGAAGGAGGCGCTCGCGTGCGTGTACGGTGTCAAATCGATGCACCAATACCTTTTCGGGGCCAAGTTCGTGTTAGAAACCGACCACAAGCCCCTCACGTCCCTCCTATCCGAGAGCAAGGCAATAAACGCCAACGCCTCGGCGCGAATTCAACGGTGGGCACTCATGCTGGCGTCCTACGACTATACCATAAGGCACAGACCAGGCACAGACAACTGTGCCGACGCGCTCAGCAGGCTACCCCTGGCGACCACGGAAGGGTCTGACGAACAGGACTGTGAGATGGTCATGGCAATCAATGCCTTTGAGTCCACGGGTTCGCCCATGACGGCTCGCCAAATCAGAGCCTGGACGGCCAGCGACCCCACGTTATCCCTAGTCAAAAGATGTGTCCTAACCGGTGACTGGGCAGAGGCTCGCGATGCCTGCCCCGAGGAGATCAAACCTTTCCACAGGCGCAATCATGAGCTATCACGACAGGCAGACTGCCTGATGTGGGGCAGCCGAGTAGTTATGCCCTTGCGAGGCAGAGAGGCGTTTGTCCGGGAGCTCCACCGCGAGCACCCGGGGATCGTTCTCATGAAGGCCATAGCCAGATCCCACGTCTGGTGGCCTGGCATTGACGCGGACTTGAAGCTCTGCGTCCTGCAGTGCACCATTTGTGCCCAACTCAGCAATGACCCCAGGGAGGCTCCACTGAGCCCCTGGCCCTGGCCCACCAAACCGTGGTCGCGGGTGCATGTAGACTATGCGGGCCCATTCATGGGCAAAATGTTCCTCGTAGTCGTTGATGCATTTTCAAAGTGGATCGAGTGCACCATTTTAAACTCGAGCACCACCTCTGCCACTGTGGAGAGCCTTAGAACCATGTTTGCAACGCACGGAATCCATGACATATTAGTCAGTGACAATGGTCCGTGCTTCACCAGCGCAGAATTTCAAGATTTTATAATTGACCACGGCATAAATCACGTTAAGACGGCGCCGTTCAAGCCGGCCTCCAATGGCCAGGCGGAGCGAGCAGTGCAAATCGTTAAACAAGGCATGCTTAAAATCCAAGGTCCCACGCTGCAGGGTCGCCTGTCGTGACTGCTGCTGGCATACAGATCTCGTCCGCACTCACTGACTGGGGCTCCCCCCGCGCAACTATTGATGAAACGGACCTTAAAGACTAGGCTCTCGTTAATCCTCCCAGACATGCATGAAATTGTTGAGGCAAAGCGCCGGAAGCTAACTGAGTACCATGACCGAAATTCGAGGGGGAGGTGGAATGAGATAGGGGACAAAGTGTTTGTGCTAAACTATGGCAGGGGTCCCAAATGGCTTGCAGGGATAGTAACAGGCAAGAAAGGAAACAGGCTATTGGATGTACAAATGGACAATGGCCAAACCTGCCGGAGGCATGTAGACCAAGCCAATAGTAGATTCACCAACAAAACTGCGGAACCAGAGGCAGACTAGAATGTGGAACTCACACCACACCTGGTGGGCAGACAGATGGAACAACCTGAGGAAAGGGCAGTCTCAACAGACAGCCCAGGCGAGATACCAGCAATCACACCGAAAGAACAACAGGCACCAAGGCAAACAACTGAACCACAACTAAGACGCTCCACGCGAGAGCGCAGACCACCTGAGAGACTGAATATATAAAGTCAATAAGACCTTGGGGGAGGGTGATGTCATGTATCTCACACTACTGTATATTCTGCCACTACAGAATTGAATGTAATATCTCCAAGTTTGCAGATGACACTAAGCTGGGCGGCGGTGTGAGCTGTGAGGAGGATGCTAGGAGGTTGCAGGGTGACTTGGACAGGTTAGGTGAGTGGGCAAATGCGTGGCAGATGCAGTATAATGTGAATAAATGTGAGGTTATCCACTTTGGTGGCAAAAACAGGAAGGCAGAATATTATCTGAATGGTGACAGATTAGGAAAAGGGGAGGTGCAACGAGACCTGGGTGTCATGGTACATCAGTCATTGAAAGTTGGCATGCAGGTACAGCAGGCGGTGAAGAAAGCAAATGGCATGCTGGCCTTCATAGCGAGAGGATTTGGGTATAGGAGCAGGGAGGTCTTACTGCAGTTGTACAGGGCCTTGGTGAGGCCTCACCTGGAATATTGTGTTCAGTTTTGGTCTCCTAATCTGAGGAAGGACGTTCTTGCTATTGAGGGAGTGCAGCGAAGGTTCACCAGACTGATTCCCGGGATGGCAGGACTGACATATGAGGAGAGACTGGATCAAATGGGCTTATATTCACTGGAGTTTAGAAGGATGAGAGGGGATCTCATAGAAACATATCAAATTCTGACGGGATTGGACAGGTTAGATGCAGGAAGAATGTTCCCGATGTTGGGGAAGTCCAGAACCAGGGGTCACAGTCTAAGGATAAGGGGTAAGCCATTTAGGACCGAGATGAGGAGAAACTTCTTCACTCAGAGAGTGGTGAACCTGTGGAATTCTCTACCGCACAGAGTTGTTGAGGCCAGTTCGTTAGATGTATTCAAGAGGGAGTTAGATGTGGCCCTTACGGCTAAAGGGATCAAGGGGTATGGAGAGAAAGCAGGAAAGGGGTACTGAGGGAATGATCAGCCATGATCTTATTGAATGGTGGTGCAGGCTCGAAGGGCCGAATGGCCTACTCCTGCACCTATTTTCTATGTTTCTATGTTTACTGTATCTTACCATGCTATACACGACTGTAACTAATGTGACCTGTAACCACAAGCATACATTCCCACCAGGGGGTACACTTGCAGGAGACACTGCATACCTGTCCCACACAGGTATATAAAGGCAGGTCTCAGGCAAGTGTGGCACTCGAGAGCTGTGAAATAAAGGTGCAGGTCCTGAGTGACCTTGACTTCAGCATGTGCCTCATGTAAGTCTGTACTGCAGGGTCAGGACTTTACACCCAGCATCTCCAGTCCCTCCACTAAACTGAAGTCCCTCATCCCTGGGACCATCGTGGTAAAAATACAAAGGGGTTCGATAGGGTAGACGTGGAGAAGATGTTTACATAAGAACATCAGAAATAGGAGCAGGAGTCGGCCATTCGGCCCCTCGAGCCTGCTCCGCCATTTAATACGATCATGGCTGATCCGATCATGGACTCAGCTCCACTTCCCCGCCCGCTCCCCATAACCCTTCACTCCCTTATCGCTCACAAATCTGTCTATCTCCACCTTAAATATATTCAATGACCCAGCCTCCACAGCTCTCTGGGGCAGAGAATTCCACAGATTTACAACCCTCCGAGAGAAGAAATTCCTCCTCATCTCAGTTTTAAATGGGCGGCCCCTTATTCTAAGACCATGCCCCCTAGTTCTAGTCTCCCCCATCAGTGGGAACATCCTCTCTGCATCCACCTTGTCGAGCCCCCTCATAATCTGATACGTTTCGATAAGATCACCTCTCATTCTTCTGAATTCCAATGAGTAGAGGCCCAACCTCCTCAACCTTTCCTCATAAGTCAAGCCCCTCATCCCCGGAATCAACCGAGTGAACCTTCTCTGAACTGCCTCCAAAGCAAATATGGAAACCAAAACTGCACGCAGTACTCCAGGTGTGGCCTCACCAATACCCTGTATAACTGGAGCAAGACTTCCCTGCTTTTATACTCCATCCCCTTTGCAATAAAGGCCAAGATACCATTGGCCTTTCTGATCACTTGCTGTACCTGCATACTATCCTTTTGTGTTTCATGCACAAGTACCCCCAGGTCCCGCTGTACTGCGGCACTTTGCAATCTTTCTCCATTTAAATAATATGTTGCTCTTTGATTTTTTCTGCCAAAGTGCATGACCTCACACTTTCCAACATTATACTCCATCTGCCAAATCTTTGCCCACTCAGAGTAAAGCTCCCTCTACACTGTCCCATCAAACACTCCCAGAACAGGTACAGCACTGGTTAGATACAGAGTAAAGCACCCTCTACACTGTCCCATCAAACACTCCCAGGGCAGGTACAGCACGGGTTAGATACAGAGTAAAGCTCCCTCTACACTGTCCCATCAAACAGTCCCAGGGCAGGTACAGGGGATTAGATACAGAGTAAAGCTCCCTCTACACTGTCTCATCAAACACTCCCAGGGCAGGTACAGCACGGGGTTAGATACAGAGTAAAGCTCCCTCTACACTGTCCCATCAAACACTCCCAGGGCAGGTACAGCATGGGGTTAGATACAGAGTAAAGCTCACTCTACACTGTCCCATCAAACACTCCCAGGCCAGGTACAGCACGGGGTTAGATACAGAGTAAAGCTCCCTCTACACTGTCCCATCAAACACACCCAGGGTAGGTACAGCATGGGTTAGATACAGAGTAAAGCTCCCTCGACACTGTCCCATCAAACACTCCAAAGGCAGGTACAGCATGGGGTTAGATACAGAGTAAAGCACCCTCTACACTGTCCCATCAAACACTCCCAGGGCAGGTACAGCACGGGGTTAGATACAGAGTAAAGCTCCCTCTACACTGTCCCATCAAACACTCCCAGGGCAGGTACAGGGGGGTAGATACAGAGTAAAGCTCCCTCTACACTGTCCCATCAAACACTCCCAGGGCAGGTACAGCACGGGGTTAGATACAGAGTAAAGCTCCCTCTACACTGTCCCATCAAACACTCCCAGGGCAGGTACAGGGGGTTAGATACAGAGTAAAGCTCCCTCTACACTGTCCCATCAAACACTCCCAGGGCAGGTACAGCACGGGGTTAGATACAGAGTAAAGCTCCCTCTACACTGTCCCATCAAACACTCCCAGGGCAGGTACAGCACGGGGTTAGATATAGAGTAAAGCTCCCTCGACACTGTCCCATCAAACACTCCCAGGGCAGTTACAGGGGGTTAGATACAGAGTAAAGCTCCCTCGACACTGTCCCATCAAACACTCCCAGGACAGGTACAGCATGGGGTTAGATACAGAGTAAAGCTCCCTCTACACTGTCCCATCAAACAGTCCCAGGGCAGGTACAGGGGATTAGATACAGAGTAAAGCTCCCTCTACACTGTCTCATCAAACACTCCCAGGGCAGGTACAGCACGGGGTTAGATACAGAGTAAAGCTCCCTCTACACTGTCCCATCAAACACTCCCAGGGCAGGTACAGCACGGGGTTAGATACAGAGTAAAGCTCCCTCTACACTGTCCCATCAAACACTCCCAGGGCAGGTACAGCACGGGATTAGATACAGAGTAAAGCTCCCTCGACACTGTCCCATCAAACACTCCCAGGACAGGTACAGCATGGGGTTAGATACAGAGTAAAGCTCCCTCTACACTGTCCCATCAAACAGTCCCAGGGCAGGTACAGGGGATTAGATACAGAGTAAAGCTCCCTCTACACTGTCTCATCAAACACTCCCAGGGCAGGTACAGCATGGGGTTAGATACAGAGTAAAGCTCCCTCTACACTGTCCTATCAAACACTCCCAGGGCAGGTACTGTAATGTATGTACCACATAAGGTCTGCCCACCAATAGGGGGCACTACCGTCAGAGGTCCTAGGGTCACTGGTACACTTGTGGTGGGCCTGGTATGTAACCTGAACTTCACCTTTGTATCTTGACTTCTGGAACCCATGAAAGACTGACCAGGTTACACCTGGTCGCTGGCTCGCAGTACGGAGTTCATTCTATCATTTCATGCACCACAACTGGCGACGAGGCAAATACGAACCCACGCAGAAGTATGGCGAGCACAGCACGATCGAGTCCTGTTGGGAATTCTCGAGAGATTCAATGAGGGGAGAGGATTGGGGAGATTTCGCGGGTCGTCTTGACCAGTAGTTCGTGGCAAATGACCTAAACAAAGACAAGGCTGCAGAGAAGCGCGGGGCCCCACCACCTATGCACTCATGAAGAATCTGCTCTCACCCACTCTTCCTGCAGAAAAGGATCACAAAGAACTGTGCGCTCGAGTTCGGGAGCACCTTAGACCCACCGGAGGAATCCTCATGAACAGGTAGCGCTTCCATACGCACGTTCGTCCAGAAGGCCAGGGCGTAGAGGCATTTGTTGCCGGCCTGAGACGTCTTGCAAATTTGGGCCTGCGTTGGAAGGCGTGCTGCGTGACTTTTTCGTGATCGGGGGTCAACCACGAGGCGATCTTAAGTAAGGACCTCAGCAAGATCACCACCATCGCCCAGGCTGGCATGTCCACGCAAGTAAGCACGAAGCAGACATCACGACAAAAAACAGGAACTCCACGCCAAGTACTGTGTAGAAAATTGTATCGATGGCCGGCAGAGCTGCACACGGCAGGGCCTTACTCAACTGCGTCTGCAAGGCCGGGAGCCGCTCAAAGTTCGCCATCGGGGGCAAATCCGAGCTCAGCGTGTTGGCGTTGCAGGGGGGGGCAATTGCCGTGCCCATCAGTGTCATGGTACATCAGTCATTGAAAGTTGGCATGCAGGTACAGCAGGCGGTGAAGAAAGCAAATGGCATGTTGGCCTTCATAGCGAGGGGATTTGAGTACAGGGGCAGGGAGGTGTTGCTACAGTTGTACAGGGCCTTGGTGAGGCCACACCTGGAGTATTGTGTACAGTTTTGGTCTCCTAACTTGAGGAAGGACGTTCTTGCTATTGAGGGAGTGCAGCGAAGGTTCACCGGGACTGATTCCCGGGATGGCGGGACTGACCTATCAAGAAAGAACTGGATCGACTGGGCTTGTGTTCACTGGAGTTCAGAAGAATGAGAGGGGGCCTGATGGAAACGTTTAAAATTCTGATTGGACTGGACAGGTTAGATGCAGGAAGAATGTTCCCGATGTTGGGGAAGTCCAGAACCAGGGGGTCACAGTCTAAGGATAAGGGGTAAGCCATTTAGGACCGAGATGCGGAGGAACTTCTTCACCCAGAGAGTGGTGAACCTGTGGAATTCTCTACCACAGAAAGTTGTTGAGGCCAATTCACTAAATATATTCAAAAAGGAGTGAGATGAAGTCCTTACTACTCGGGGGATCAAGGGGTATGGCGAGAAAGCAGGAATGGGGTACTGAAGTTGAATGTTCAGCCATGAACTCATTGAATGGCGGTGCAGGCTCGAAGGGCCGAATGGCCTACTCCTGCACCTATTTTCTATGTTTCTATGTTTCTATGAAACGTTTAAAATTCTGACGGGACTGGACAGGTTAGATGCAGGAAGAATGTTCCCAATGTTGGGGAAGTCCAGAACCAGGGGTCACAGTCTAAGGATAAGGGGTAAGCCATTTAGGACCGAGATGCGGAGGAACTTCTTCACCCAGAGAGTGGTGAACCTGTGGAATTCTCTACCACAGAAAGTTGTTGAGGCCAATTCACTAAATATATTCAAAAAGGAGTTAGATGAAGTCCTTACTACTCGGGGGATCAAGGGGTATGGCGAGAAAGCAGGAATGGGGTACTGAAGTTGCATGTTCAGCCATGAACTCATTGAATGGCGGTGCAGGCTCGAAGGGCCGAATGGCCTGCTCCTGCACCTATTTTCTATGTTTCTATGTTTCTAGTGCCGCTTCAGGCAGTATGTACGCAGAGGGTGAGCGAAGATGGGGCGTCTTCAGCGGACGTGTCCGCAGCAGAGCAAGCGTGCTGCGACGCATCACGCGTGGACCATGATCAGTCCGGCGTGGATCCGGCAATGCAGCCCGAGGCATTTGGGAGCTCCGAGGAGGAAGTGTACGGCGTACGTTCGTTCCTGACACAGAGCCAACCGGTAACGGTGGAGGTAAAATTCAACGGCGGTGCCGGTATCCATGGAATGAGACACGGGCGCGGGTCAATCGGTAATGAGCCAGAGGACTTTCGAAAAGCTGTGTGAGGCCAAGGCAGAGAGACCCAAGCTGAGACCGATAAATGCGAAGTTGCGTTCCTACACCAAAGATCGGTAGTGCAGCAGTAAGAGTGTCGTACGAGGGAGCGGTTCGTGATCCACCGGTATGGATTGTCCCGGGCAACGGCCCATCGTTATTCGGCAGGAGTTGGCTCGAGAAAATAAAATGGAAATGGTACGATAGCAAAGCTTTGTCATCAGCGGATGATGATTTGTGTGCTCAAGTGCTGAGCAAATTTCCCTCGCTGTTTGAAACGAGCATTAGCAGCTTCAGGGGAGCCAAGGTGCAGATTCACCTCGGCCCAGACGCAAGGCCCATCCATCACAAAGCCAGGACGGTCCCGCACATGGTGAGAGAAAAGGCCGAGCTCGGATTGGGCAGGCTGCAACGCGAGGGCGTCATCTCACCGCTCGAATTTAATGAATGGGCCAGCCCCATTGCCCCGGTGTTAAAGAGCGACGGCACGGTCAGGATTTGTGGCGACGACAAGGTCACGATCAACCGAGTTTCGAAACAAGATCAGTATCCACTACCAAAAGCTGATGACCTGTTTGCAACGCTAGCCGGGGGGGGGGGGGGGGAAATCGTTCGCCAAATTGGATCTAACGTCGGCCTACATGACACAGGAACTGGTTGAATCATCAAAGAAACTTACGTGCATCAACACGCACAAAGGACTGTTTATTTACAACAGGTGCCCTTTTGGCATTCGTTCGGCGGCAGCCATATTTCAGAGAACCACGGAGAGCCGATTGAAATCCGTCCCCAGGACCGTGGTATTCCAAGACGACATCCTAGTCACGGGCCGTGACACCGCCGAGCACCTGCACAATCTGGAAGAGGTTCTGCGTCGTCCGGACAAAGTGGGACTCCGGCTGAAACGTTCGAAGTGCGATTTCAGGGCACCAGAGGTGGAATTCCTTGGACGAAAGATCGCTGCAGACGGAATCAGGCCGACAGCCGCGAAAACAGAGGCCATCAAAAAATGCGCCCAGGCCCCAGAATGTGACGGAGCTGCGTTCGTTCCTGGGTCTTCTCAACTACTTCGGTAACTTCTTACCCAAATTGAGCGGAGTATTAGAGCCTTTGAACCAGCTGCTCAGGAAAGGAGGCGACTGGGTGTGGGGGTGAACTTCAAGACAGAGCCTTTGAGAAGGCTAGGAATCTGTTGTGTTCCCACAAGCTACTGGTACTGTATGACCCATGCAAGCGTCCAGTTTTGACCTGTGATGCGTTGTCCTATGGGGTCGGCTGCGTAGGTCCTGTCCAAGGCGGAAGGGATCTACGGCAGGGTAGAGAAAGAGGCTTGAGCGTGTGTTTATGGGGTAAAGAAAATGCACCAGTACCTGGGCTTCGCTTCGAGCTGGAAACCGACCACAAGCCGCTTATATCGTTGCTCTCGGAACATAAAGGGATCAATACCAACGCGTCGTCCCACATCCAGAGATGGGCGCTGACATTATCTGCCTACGGTTATGTCATGCGCCAGAGACCAGGCACCGGCAATTGAGCCGGTTGCCGTTGCCCACACCGGAGGTGGAAACGCCAGTGCCCGCAGAGCTGCCCATGGTCACAGATGCCTTTGCGAGCGAATAGTTGCCTGTCACAGCTCAACAAGTTAAGACCTGGACCCAGCCAGGATCCGACCCGATCGGTTGTAAAACATTGTGTTCTTAACGGGGGCCTGGTCGACCATCCCCAAGGAAATGGGCGATGAAACCAAACCCATCAGCCGGTCGCAAAGATGAGCTTTCCATCCAGTCCGACTGGTTACTGTGGGGTAATCATGTTGTAATGCCCAAGAAAGGCAGGGCGAGATTTGTACGGGAGTTACATAGTACGCATCCCGGTATTGTCATGGTGAAGGCCATCGCCAGGTCCCATGTTTGGTGGCCTGGCATTGACTCGGACTTAGAGTCGTGCGTGCATCAGTGCAGCACTTGCTTGTAGTTAAGCAATGCCCCAAAGGAAGCTCCGCTCAGTCTGTGGTCATTGTAAAATCCTGTCCCCTCAGTACAGATTCACACGAGGCATGTCGTGAAGTCAAGGTCACACCTTTATTTCACCGCTCTGGAATGCTGCACTTGCCTGAGACCTGCCCTTATATACCTGTCTCTTGCAAGTGCACCCCTGGTGGTAAGGTATGCTGGTGGTTACAGGTCATATCTTATTACAGTCATGTATAGCATGTTAGGATACAGTTATATATAATAATGTAAGATACATGACAGTCATGGCCATCCAAACTGTGGTGTAGAATCCACATCGATTCTGCAGGCCCCTTCCTCGGTAAAATGTTTTTTGTGGCAGTGGATGCGATCGTGTCATCCAGCACTTCCACTGCCACCATTGAGAACCTGAGAGCCACGTTTGCCACGCATGGTCTGCCGGACATCGCTGTCAGCGGCAACGGACCGTGTTTCGCGAGCCTGGAGTTTCAAGAGTTCACGAAAGGCAGCGGCGTAAAACCCCGTGAGGTCAGCCCCGCCCAAACCCGCGTCCGCTGGTCAAGCGGAGCGGGCGGCTCAAAGCATCGAACGGAACCTGAAACGCGTAACTCGCGGTTCCTTGCCGACGCGGCCTGTCACGCGCACTGCTCAGTTACAGGGCTAGGCCACACTCGCTCACCGGGGTCCCGCCTGCGGAACTATTGATGAAGAGAGGCCACAAAACCAGGCTCTCTCTCGGCCATCCTGACCTTAACGATCATGTCGAAACCCGACGTCAACGCCAGGAGTGGTATCACGATCGCGCCGCCGTGTCACGTGACATATCTGTCAATGACCCAGTGTACGTACTTAACCACGGTCAAGGGCCCAAGTGGCTCCCGGGCAATGTTACGGATAAGGAGGGTAACCGGGTGCATATGGTTAAGCTCAAGAATGGGCAGAGGTGCAGGAAACACATTGATCAAATCAAGCTGAGACACACCGGTGAACCGGAACAGTTGGAAGAAGACACCGCGAGCCTAGGCGACCAACCAACTCACGTCCAGCCATCAGGAGAACCCACTGTGGTCAACGCCCGGCCCCGAGTCGTGCGAGACGCGGAAAGCACTGGGATTGCACTGAGACGCTCAACCAGGGACTGCGTTCGCGCTGATAGATTGCGTAGACTGGGTCTTTACTCGTTGGTGTTCAGAAGGATGAGGGGTGATCTTATAGAAACCTTTAAAATAATGAAAGGGATAGACAAGATAGAGGCAGAGAGGTTGTTTCCACTGGTCGGGGAGACTAGAATTAGGGGGCACAGCCTCAAAATACGGGGGAGCCAATTTAAAACCCAGTTGAGAAGGAATTTCTTCTCCCAGAGGGTTGTGAATCTGTGGAATTCTCTGCCCAAGGAAGCAGTTGAGGCTAGCTCATTGAACGTATTCAAATCACAGATAGATAGATTTTTAACCAATCAGGGAATTAAGGGTTACGGGGAGCGGGCGGGTAAGTGGAGCTGAGTCCACGGCCAGGTCAGCCATGATCTTGTTGAATAGCGGAGCAGGCTCGAGGGGCTCGATGGCCTACTCCTGTTCCTAATTCTTATGTTCTTATGTTCTTATGTTCTCCCCTGGCTTTGCAATGAATATCAGAATTATAAATATACGCATTTGCAAATTAAATATTTGCTGATCGATCTCACGGTCTACTTCAATTCCAGCTATACTTTATTTCCAGCAGAGGGAGTGACAAATACGGCCATTATCACTTATCACTTCCAAGGTCACGTACACCACCTTTAAACTCCTCGTAAAAGATCCTCTCGGAATGAGTCATCACAGTACGGTTGAATTTGTATTGCAGATTGAGGGTGAGGAAGTAGTGTCTCAAACGAGCATACTGTGCTTAAACAAAGGGGACTACAGTGGGATGAGGGCAGAGTTGGCTAAAGTAGACTGGGAACACAGACTAAACGGTGGCACAATTGAGGAACAGTGGAGGACTTTTAAGGAGCTCTTTCATAGTGCTCAACAAAAATATATTCCATGTGAAAAAGAAGGGCGGTAAGAGAAGGGATAACCAGCCGTGGATAACCAAGGAAATAAAGGAGAGTAGCAAATTAAAAACCAATGCGTATAAGGTTAGTGGGAAACTGGAAGATTGGGAAAATTTTAAACAACAGCAAAGAATGACTAAGAAAGCAATAAAGAAAGGAAAGATAGATTACAAATGTAAACTTGCGCAAGACACAAAAACAGATAGTAAAAGCTTTTACCGATATATAAAACGGAAAAGAGTGACTAAAGTAAATGTTGGTCCCTTAGAAGATGAGAAGGGGGATTTAATAATGGGAAATGTGGAAATGGCTGAGACCGTAAACAATTATTTTGCTTCGGTCTTCACAGTGGAAGACACAAAAACCATGCCAAAAATTGCTGGTCACGGGAATGTGGGAAGGGAGGACCTTGAGATAATCATTATCACTAGGGGGTAGTGCTGGACAGGCTAATGGGACTCAAGGTAGACAGGTCCCCTGGTCCTGATGAAATGTATCCCAGGGTATTAAAAGAGATGGCGGAAGTTATAGCAGAAGGATTGGTTATAATCTACCAAAATTCTCTGGACTCTGGGGAGGTACCAGCAGATTGGAAAGCAGCTAATGTAATGCCTCTGTTTAAAAAAGGGGGCAGACAAAAGGCAGGTAACTATAGGCCGGTTAGTTTAACATCTGTAGTGGGGAAAATGCTTGAAGCTATCATTAAGGAAGAAATGGCGGGACATCTAGATAGGAATAGTGCAATCAAGCAGACGCAACATGGATTCATGAAGGGGAAATCATGTTTAACTAATTTACTGGAATTCTTGGAGGATATAACGAGCATGGTGGATAGAGGTGTACCGATGGATGTGGTGTAGTTAGATTTCCAAAAGGCATTCAATAAGGTGCCACACAAAAGGTTACTGCAGAAGATAAAGGTACGCGGAGTCAGAGGAAATGTATTAGCATGGATAGAGAATTGGCTGGCTAACAGAAAGCAGAGAGTCGGGATAAATGGGTCCTTTTCGGGCTGGAAATCGGTGGTTAGTGGTGTGGTATACATAGATGACCTGGAAGAGGGAACAGAGTGTAGTGTAACAAAATTTGCAGATGACACAAAGATTAGTGGGAAAGCAGGTTGTGTAGAGGACACAGAGAGGCTGCAAAGAGATTTAGATAGGTTAAGCGAATGGGCTAAGGTTTGGCAGATGGAATACAATGTCGGAAAATGTGAGGTCATCCACCTTGGGAAAAAAAACAGTAAAAGGGAATATTATTTGAATGGGGAGAAATTACAACATGCTGCGGTGCAGAGGGACCTGGGGGTCCTTGTGCGTGAATCCCAAAAAGTTAGTTTGCAGGTGCAGCAGGTAATCAGGAAGGCGAATGGAATGTTGGCCTTCATTGCAAGAGGGATGGAGCACAAAAGCAGGGAGGTCCTGCTGCAACTGTACAGGGTATTGGTGAGGCCGCACCTGGAGTACTGCGTGCAGTTTTGGTCACCTTACTTAAGGAAGGATATACTAGCCTTGGAGGGGGTACAGAGATGATTCACTAGGCTGATTCCGGAGATGAGGGGGTTACCTTATGATGATAGATTGAGTAGACTGAGTCTTTACTCATTGGAGTTTAGAAGGATGAGGGGTGATCTTATAGAAACATTTAAAATAATGAAAGGGATAGACAAGATCGAGGCAGAGAGGTTGTTTCCACTGGTCGGGGAGACTAGAACTAGGGGGCACAGCCTCAAAATACGGGGGAGACAATTTAAAAGGAATTTCTTCTCCCAGAGGGTTGTGAATCTGTGGAATTCTCTGCCCAAGGAAGCAGTTGAGGCTAGCTCATTGAATGTATTCAAATCACAGATAGATAGATTTTTAACCAATCAGGGAATTAAGGGTTACGGGGAGCGGGCGGGTAAGTGGAGCTGAGTCCACGGCCAGATCAGCCATGATCTTGTTGAATAGCGGAGCAGGCTCGAGGGGCTAGATGGCCTACTCCTGTTCCTAATTCTTATGTTCTTATTATGATGCCATCAATAGCAATCTTCCTCCCGAGGAATTCAACTTCAGGTGCCATGAAGACACACTTCGAGCGTTTCAGCCAGAGTCCCACTTTGTCCAGACGCTGTAGGACTTCTTCAAGATTGTTCAGGTGTTCAGCAGTGTCGCGACCTGTGACCAGAATGTCATCTTGAAACACGACAGTTCTAGCAACGGACTTCAGTAGACTCTCCATATCCCTCTGAAATATGGCTGAAGCTGAATGAATTCCAAAAGGACACCTGTTGTAGGCAAACAGTCCTTTATGGGTGTTGATGCAGGTGAGTTTCTTCGAAGTGTCGAGAAGCTCCTGTGCCATATAGGCCGACGTCAGATCTAGCTTAGTGAACGACTTTCCACCAGCTAGCTTGGCGAACAGGTCATCCGCCTTCGGTAATGGGTACTGATCCTGTTTCGAAAATCGGTTAGTCGTAACCTTGTAGTCTCCACACATCCAGTCAGTGCCATCAGTCTTCAACACAGGAACAATAGGACTGGCCCACTCGTTAAACTCGACCGGTGATATGACCCCTTCACATTGGAGTCTGTCAAGCTCAATTTCAACCTTCTCCCTCATCATGTATGGAACAGAACGAGCTTTGTGATAGTCAGGCCTTGCATTGGAGTCCAGGTGAATCTGCACCTTGGCTCCCATAAAATTACCAATGTCCGGTTCAAACAAAGAAGGAAACTTCTTCAACACAAAGTATCATCCACTGATGACAATGCTTTGATATCATTCCAATTCCACTTGATTTTCTCGAGCCAATTCCTGCCGAACAGCATTGCACCATTACCTGGGACAATCCATAATGGTAGATCTTGAACCACACCACCATACGACACCTTGACTACTGCACTGCCAATCACCGGTATGAGTTCCTTAGTGTAGGTACGCAACTTGGCATTGACTGGACTCAGCTGAGGCTTCACAGCCTCAGTGTCCCACAGCTTGTCGGATGTCCTTTGGCTCATTAGCGACTGACTCGCGCCCGTGTCCAGCTCCGTCGATGCAGGCGCTCCATTCAGCTTCACATGGACGATTATCGGCCGGCTCCTTCCCAAGAACGAATACAGACCGTACACTTCCTCCTCGGGTTGTGTATGCGGGCCAGCGCTGGACTGGTCATCATCCACGTGGTGTGTGGCAGCACGCTTGCTCAGTTGTGGGCACATTCTCTGAAGGTGGCCCACGTTCGAACAGCCACTGCAGGAGTACTGTTTAAAGCGACACTGATGGGGCCGATGGTTGCCCCCACAACGCCAACAGGATGAAATCGGATTCGTACCCGTTGCCGGACTTTGAGCAGCTTCAGGTTTCACATAAGCAGTCGAGAAGACCCAGCCATAAGCAGCTCTGCCAGACGACGACACAATCTTGTTTACAGTACTTGCCGCGGAGCTCTGAATCTTCGATGATATCTGCCTCAAGTTATCATCAGCCGCCATTCATGTCGGGGCGGTCGCGATGGCCTTGCTCAAAATCCAGCTTCTCTTCGGCCAATAACTTCCGCAGAATCGCATCGCGGTTGATGCCTATCACGAAGAAATCTCGCGGCGTGTCTTCCAACACGGTGCCGAACTTACACGGCTCAGCGAGAGGTCGCGGGTCAGCGCCAAATCCCGACACATCCTGGCCCTCAGCACGGACCTGCGTGGAGAAGCGATAGGGTGAGATGACGATCCCTTACTGTTGGCTTAAGATGGTCACGCACCAAAGCGCACAAATCCCCGTAACCTTTGTCCGTTGGACGTAAAGGCCAGAGAAGAATCTTCATCAGGCCGTAAATTTTCGGACCACAAAGGGTGAGGGAAACCGCCCTGCGGCGAACTGCGTCAGCCTCTCCCTCCACGCCGTTGGCCGCAAAATACTGATCCAGGCGGTCGATAAAATGCGGCCAACCCTCGCAATCTCCGCAAACCTCTCCAGAATTGCAATCGTGCCCATTGTACAAGCGAAGGTTCTTAAGTCACCAAATGTAATGAATGTAATGACTCACAAGACTTGGTGCTGTAAAATGCCTCAGGGGTAAACCCGATCCAACTTTATTCGCGCCCAGAGTAACCCGCGTGACATGGTACCCGCGCTTATACACCAGTGACCGCGCACGCATGCGTACAGCCCAATGACCTCCAACAGTGGCGCCCCCCTGGTGATCCCAAGCATAAATACATAACAGTCAGCCAGTTGATGTATCTCCTGTGCTCGCTCCATCCACCCCTGTTCTTTACTACCAATTAGCAATCTTGTTGTGTGAGGCCCCTTGGGGAAGAGTGACCATAATGTGGTAGAGTTCTTTATTACGATGGAGAGTGACACAGTTAATTCAGAGACTAGGGTGTTGAACTTAAGGAAAGGTAACTTCGATGGTTTGAGGCGTGAATTGGCTAGGATAGACTGGCGAGTGATACTTAAAGGTTGACGGTGGACAGGCAATGGCAAACATTTAAAGGTCACATGGATGAACTTCAACAATTGTACATCCCTGTCTGGAGTAAAAATTAAACGGGGAAGGTGGCTCAACCGTGGCTAACAAGGGAAATTAGGGATAGTGTTAAATCCAAGGAAGAGGCATATAAATTGGCCAGAAAAAGGAGCAAACCTGAGGACTGGGAGAAATTTAGAATTCAGCAGAGGAGGACAAAGGGTTTAATTAGGAGGGAAAATAGAGTATGAGAGGAAGCTTGCTGGGAACATAAAAACTGACTGCAAAAGTTTCTATAAATATGTGAAGAGAAAAAGATTAGTGAAGACAAACCTAGATCCCTTGCAGTCAGAATCAGGTGAGTTTATAATGGGGAACAAAGAAATGGCAGACCAATTGAACAAATACTTTGGTTCTGTCTTCACGAAGGAAGACACAAATAACCTTTCAGAAATACTAGGGGACCGAGGGTCTAATGAGAAGAAGGAACTGAAGGAAATCCTTATTAGTCAAGGAAATTGTGTTAGGGAAATTGATGGGATTGAAGGCCGATAAATCCCGGGGCCTGATAGTCTGCATCTCAAAGTACTTAAGGAAGTGGCCCTAGAAATAGTGGATGCATTGGTGATCATTTTCCAACAGTCTACCAACTCTGGATCAGTTCCTATGGACTGGAGGGTAGCTCATGTAACACCACTTTTTAAAAAAGGAGGGAGAGAGAAAACGGGTAATTATAGACCGGTTAGCCTGACATCGGTAGTGGGGAAAATGCTGGAATCAATTATTAAAGATGAAATAGCAGCGCATTTGGAAAACAGTGACAGGATCGGTCCAAGTCAGCATGGATTTATGAAAGGGAAATCCTGCTTCACAAATCTTCTGGAATTTTTTGAGGATGTAACTAGTAGAGTGGACAAGGGAGAACCAGTGGATGTGGTGTATTTGGACTTTCAAAAGGCTTTTGACAAGGTCCCACACAAGAGATTGGTGTGCAAAATTAAAGCACATGGTATTGGGGGTAATGTACTGACGTGGATAGAGAACTGGTTGGCAGACAGGAAGCAGAGAGTCGGGATAAATGGGTCCTTTTCAGAATGGCAGACAGTGACTAGTGGGGTGCCGCAGGGCTCAGTGCTGGGACCCCAGCTATTTACAATATACATTAACGATTTAGATGAAGGAATTGAATGTAATATCTCCAAGTTTGCAGATGACACTAAGCTGGGTGGCAGTGTGAGCTGTGAGGAGGATGCTAAGAGGCTGCAGGGTGACTTGGACAGGTTAGGTGAGTGGGCAAATGCATGGCAGATGCAGTATAATGTGGATAAATGTGAGGTTATCCACGTTGGTGGCAAAAACACGAAGGCAGAATATTATCTGAATGGTGACAGATTAGGAAAAGGGGAGGTGCAACGAGACCTGGGTGTCATGGTACATCAGTCATTGAAAGTTGGCATGCAGGTACAGCAGGCGGTGAAGAAGGCAAATGGTATGTTGGCCTTCATAGCGAGGGGATTTGAGTATAGGAGCAGGGAGGTCTTACTGCAGTTGTACAGGGCTTTGGTGAGGCCTCATCTGGAATATTGTGTTCAGTATTGGTCTCCTAATCTGAGGAAGGACATTCTTGCTATTAAGGGAGTGCAGCGAAGGTTCACCAGACTGATTCCCGGGATGGCAGGATTGACATATGAGGAGAGACTGGATCAACTGGGCCTATATTTACTGGAATTTAGAAGGATGAGAGGGGATCTCATAGAAACATATAAAATTCTGACGGGACTGGACAGGTTCGATGCAGGAAGAATGTTCCCGATGTTGGGGAAGTCCAGAACCAGGGGTCACAGTCTAAGGATAAGGGGTAAGCCATTTAGGACCGAGATGAGGAGAAACTTCTTCACTCAGAGAGTTGTTGGCCTGTGGAATTCTCCACCGCAGAGAGTTGTTGAGGCCAGTTCGTTGGATATATTCAAAAGGGAGTTAGATATGGCCTACTCCTGCACCTATTTTCTATGTTTCTATGTCTACGTCCCGGGTTTTTTGTTGGACTTCAGCCTTGAGTTGTCTGTAACGTTGCTTTGCTGCTCCCAAGTTGGGTTGTTGCTTAAGGCTCAGAAATGCTCTGCGCTTGCGATCTATTCGTTCTTGGATCTCCTGATCATTTTCATTAAACCAGTCCTGGTGTTTTCTGGTTGAGTGACCGAGCGTCTCTTCGCAGGCACTGGTTATGGAGGTCCGGAGGGAAGGCCAAGCGCTGTGGGCATTCTGCGTCTAAGGGTCATCAAGGCATGGCAGGTTACAGCAGGCAGTGAAGAAGGTAAATGGTATATTGGCCTTCATAGCGAGAGGATTTGAGTATAGGAGCAGAGAGGTCTTACTGCAGTTGTACAGGGCCTTGGTGAGGCCTCACCTGCAATATTGTGTTCAGTTTTGGTCTCCTAATCTGAGGAAGGACATTCTTGCTATTGAGGGAATGCAGCGAAGGTTCACCAGACTGATTCCCGGGATGGCTGGACTGACATATGAAGAAAGACTGGATCGACTGGGCTTGTATTCACTGGAATTTAGAAGAATGAGAGGGGATCTCATAGAAACATATAAAATTCTGACGGGATTGGACAGGTTAGATGCAGGAAGAATGTTCCCGATGTTGGGGATGTCCAGAACCAGGGGTCACAGTCTAAGGATAAGGGGTAAGCCATTTAGGACCGAGATGAGGAGAAACTTCTTCACTCAGAGAGTGGTGAACCTGTGGAATTCTCTACCACAGAGAGTTGTTGAGGCCAGTTCGTTAGATATATTCAAGAGGGAGTTAGATGTGGCCCTTACGGCTAAAGGGATCAGGGGGTATGGAGAGAAAGCAGGAAAGCGGTACTGAGGTGAATGATCAGCCATGATCTTATTGAATGGTGGTGCAGGCTCGAAGGGCCGAATGACCTGCTCCTACTTTCTATGTTTCTATGTTAGCTGTGAGGCGCTGGCTGTATCGGGCTCTCTTAGCTGGGTCTTTAAGTGCCCCGGCATTAACTTTTTTGCGACACCGCTTCTGCTGTCCCCTCTGCTTTGGGGCTATGTGGATGTCGATGATGGATGGGATCAGGCGGTGGTCCGTCCAGCAGTGGTCGGCTCCTGTCACGGCGCGGGTGATGCGCACATCCTCGCGATCCCTGGCTCGGACAATGACATAGTCGAGCAGGTGCCAGTGCTTGGAGCGAGGGTGTTGCCACGATGCCTTGTATTTGTCCCTCTGGCGGAACAGGGTGTTGGTGATGAGGAGTTCGTGCTCTCGACATTTTGTCGGGAGTAGGGTACCGCTGGAGTTGGCTTTCCCTAACCCCCTCTCTGCCAATCAGGCCTCCCCAGAGGGCTGTGTCCTTGCCGACCCGGGCGTTGAAGGCACCTTGGAAGATCAGTTTGTGGCCCGCGGGGACGCGGGACAGGGATGTCTTGAGGTTGGACTAAAAACCCTCTTTTGCCTCATCCGTTGCATCGAGTGTCGGGGCGTAAACGCACTGATGACTGTGACGCATTGGTCCCCGGGCTCGGGTGAGTCGAACAGTCATGAGGCGTTCGTTAACCCCACAGTCTTTGAGGCGGTCGACCAGCTCGTTTTTGATGGCCAAGCTGACTCTGTGGAGGTGGTGTTCTTCCTCTGGTTTTCCTTTCCAGAAGAAAGTGTAACCTCCAACTTGTTTCATGAGCTGGCCTTCCCCTGCCCGCCGGGTCTCGCTTAGGGCGGCGATGTCGATGTCAAAGCGTCTAAGTTCCCGGGCAACCATGGCGTTGCGGCGTTCCGGCCTGTTGCTGTTGGAGTTGTCCATGAGGATCCTGACGTTCCGGGTCCTGAACTTCATACTGACGGAGTGGAAGACGCCTGTGCGTGAGTCTGTTTAACGTGGGGTGGCCGTTGTACACCAGCTACCACACGGGCTTAGCTGAGCAAAGGTCTTGGTCCGGTGGCAAGGATGTCCAAGACAACTGGAGACCAGGCACTGCTGTATGAGCCTAGTTACATAAGAACATAAGAACATAAGAATTAGGAACAGGAGTAGGCCATCTAGCCCCTCGAGCCTGCTCCGCCATTCAACAAGATCATGGCTGATCTGGCCTTGGACTCAGCTCCACTTACCCGCCCGCTCCCCGTAACCCTTAATTCCCTTATTGGTTAAAAATCTATCTATCTGTGATTTGAATACATTCAATGAGCTAGCCTCAACTGCTTCCTTGGGCAGAGAATTCCACAGATTCACAACCCTCTGGGAGAAGGAATTCCTTCTCAACTCGGTTTTAAATTGGCTCCCCCGTATTTTGAGGCTGTGCCCCCTAGTTCTAGTCTCCCCGACCAGTGGAAACAACCTCTCTGCCTCGATCTTGTCTATCCCTTTCATTATTTTAAATGTTCCTATAAGATCACCCCCTCATCCTTCTGAACTCCCAACGAGTAAAGACCCAGTCTACTCAATCTATCATCATAAGGTAACCCCCTCCTCTCCGGAATCAGCCTAGTGAATCGTCTCTGTACCCCCTCCAAAGCTAGTATATCCTTCCTTAAGTAAGGCGACCAAAACTGCACGCAGTACTCCAGGTGTGGCCTCACCAATACCCTGTACAGTTGCAGCAGGACCTCCCTGCTTTTGTACTCCATCCCTCTCGCAATGAAGGCCAACATTCCATTGGCCTTCCTGATTACCTGCTGCACCTGCAAACTAACTTTTTGGGATTCATGCACAAGGACCTCCAGGTCCCTCTGCACCGCAGCATGTTGTAATTTCTCCCCATTCAAATAATATTCCCTTTTGCTGTTTTTTTTCCCCAAGGTGGATGACCTCACATTTTCCGACATTGTATTCCATCTGCCAAACCTTAGCCCATTCGCTTAACCTATCTAAATCTCTTTGCAGCCTCTCTGTGTCCTCTACACAACCCGCTTTCCCACTAATCTTTGTGTCATCTGCAAATTTTGTTCCACTACGGTTGCCTACGGCGAGATGTTGGCCCCAAACTCGGCACCAAGCAGTGACCTGGATGGTAGGTGGCCCGAGGCTGGGTTGAGGGCAGGCATTAGGGAAGGTCAGCTGTCCGCTGGAATTCCGACGGATGTTTTAAAAGTTTCTTCCAAAGTTTTCCAAAGTTATGTAAACTTTTTCCCAGAGTTTCCAAAGTTGAAATTCTTCAAGTTGTTTAAAAGTTTAAAAGTTTTCCCAAATTGTTTCAAAAGTTACTCAGGTTGATTAAAAGTTTAAAAATAGATTGGCAGTTGATTAAAAGTTGATTAACGGTCTAAAATGTAAGTCAGTAGTAGCTTACTCCCCTGGCATTGCTCCATGGGCATTGCCAGCCCTCCTGTTACCCTCTTACAAAGGCCTTTGACACTGTCAACCGAGAGGGTCTACGGAGGGTCCTTCTCCGTTTCGGATGCCCCCAAATGTTTGTCAACATCCTTCATTTTAGACCGTTCATCAACTTTTAATCAACTGCTAATCTATTTTTAAACTTTTAATCAACCTGAGTAACTTTTTAAACAACTTGGGAAAACTTTTAAACTTTTAAACAACTTGAATAATTTCTCCTTTGAAAACTCTGGCAAAAAAGTTTTGCATAAGTTTTGGAAAACTTTGGAAGAAACGTTTTAAACGATGACATGCAGGCCGTGATCCTTACCAACGGATCCATTACAGACCCAATCCACATCCGGATTGGGGTCAAACAGGGCTGAGTCATCACCCCAACCCTCTTCCCAATCTTCCTCGCTGCCATACTCCATACTCGCTGGAGTGGAACTAAACTACAGAACCAGTGGGAAGCTGCTTAACCTACGCTGTCTCCAGGCCAGGTCCAAGATCACCCCAATCTCTGTCGTCGAGCTACGCTATGCGGACGACGCCTGTGTCTGCGCACATTCTGAGGCTGAACTCCAGGATATAGTTGACGTATTCACCGAGGCATATTAAAGCATGGGCCTTACGCTAAACATCCGTAAGACAAAGGTCCTCCACCAGCCTGTCCTCGCTGCACAGCTCTGCCTCCCCAGTCATCAAGATCCACGGCACGGCCCTGGATACCGTGGACCATTTCCCATACTCCGGGAGCCTCTTATCAACAAGAGCAGACATTGGCGACGAGATCCAACACCGCCTCCAGTGCGCCAGTGCAGCCTTCGGCCGCCTGAGGAAGAGAGTGTTCGAAGACCAGGCCCTCAAATCCACCACCAAGCTCATGGTCTACAGGGCTGTAGTGATACCCGCCCTCCTGTATGGCTCAGAGACATGGACCATGTACAGCAGACACCTCAAGTCGCTGGAGAAATATCATCAACGATGTCTCCGCAAGATCCTGCAAATCCCCCGGGAGGACAGACGCACCAACGTTAGCGTCCTCGACCAGGCCAACAGCCCCAGCATCGAAGCACTGACCACACTCGACCAGCTCCGCTGGGCAGGGCCACATTGTCCGCATGGCCCCCAGACACGAGACTCCCCAAAGCAAGCGCTCTACTCGGAACTCCTTCACGGCAAGCGAGCCCCAGGTGGGCAGAGGAAACGTTACAAGGGACCACCCTCAAAGCCCACCCTGATAAAGTGCAACATCCCCACCGACACCTGGGAGTCCCTGGGCCCAAAGACCAGTCCCGCCCTAAGTGGAGGAAGTGCATCCGGGAGGGCGCTGAGCACCTCGAGTCTCGTCGCCGAGAGCGTGCAGAAACCAAGCGCAGGCAGCGGAAGGAGCGTGTGGCAAACCTGTCCCACCCTCCCCTTCCCTCAACCACTGTCTGTCCCACCTGTGACAGGGACTGTGGCTCCCGTATTGGACTGTTCAGCCACCTATGGACTCATGTTTAGAGTGGAAGCAAGTCTTCCTCGATTCCGAGGGTCTGCCTGTGATGATGATGAAGATGACACCCCTGGCACTGCTCCCCTGGTGCCACCTGGACAACGTGGACTTCTGTGTCTTCGACCGGCCCGGAGTCCCTTAGGCCAACTTGGAGCCGTCATGGGCAGCGACCCCGGAGAACCGGCGGCCTAATCTGCGGAGGGGAAAGCAACTGGATGAAGTTTCCTGTGTCGTCCTGGGTAGTGGGTCAGACACTGAGGTCAGGGAGTGGGTCAGACCCTGAGGTCAGTCAGACCCTGAGATCAGTGAGTGGGTCAGCCCCTGATGTCAGTCAATGGGTCAGTCCCTGAGGTCAGTGGGTCAGACCCTGAGGTCAGTGAGTGGGTCAGACCCTGAGGTCAGTGAGTGGGTCAGTCCCTGAGGTCAGTCAGTGGGTCAGACCCTGAGGTCAGTCAGTGGGTCAGACCCTGAGGTCGGTCAGACCCTGAGGTCAGTCAGTGGGTCAGACCCTGAGGTCAGTCAGTGTGTCAGACCCTGAGGTCAGTGAGTGGGTCAGTCCCTGAGGTCAGTCAATGGGTCAGACCCTGAGGTCAGTGAGTGGGTCAGTCCCTGAGGTCAGTCAGTGGGTCAGACCCTGAGGTCAGTGAGAGGGTCAGACCCTGAGGTCAGTCAGTAGGTCAGACCCTGAGGTCGGTCAGTGGGTCAGACCCTGAGGTCAGTGAGTGGGTCAGTCCCTGAGGTCAGTCAGTGGGTCAGACCCTGAGGTCGGTCAGTGGGTCAGACCCTGAGGTCAGTCAGTGGGTCAGTCCCTGAGGTCAGTGAGTGGGTCAGACCCTGAGGTCAGTGAGTGGGTCAGTCCCTGAGGTCAGTCAGTGGGTCAGACCCTGAGGTCAGTGAGAGGGTCAGACCCTGAGGTCAGTCAGTGGGTCAGACCCTGAGGTCAGTCAGTGGGTCAGACCCTGAGGTCAGTCAGTGTGTCAGACCCTGAGGTCAGTGAGTGGGTCAGTCCCTGAGGTCGCTCAGACCCTGAGGTCAGTGTGTCGGTCAGACCCTGAGGTCAGTGAGTGAGTCAGACCCTGAGGTCAGTGAGAGGGTCAGACCCTGAGGTCGCTCAGACCCTGAGGTCAGTGTGTCGGTCAGACCCTGAGGTCAGTGAGTGGGTCAGACCCTGAGGTCGGTCAGTGGGTCAGACCCTGAGGTCAGTGAGTGGGTCAGACCCTGAGGTCGGTCAGTGGGTCAGACCCTGAGGTCAGTCAGTGGGTCAGACCCTGAGGTCGCTCAGACGCTGAGGTCGCTCAGACCCTGAGGTCGGTCAGTGGGTCAGACCCTGAGGTCGGTCAGTGGGTCAGACCCTGAGGTCAGTCAGTGGGTCAGACCCTGAGGTCAGTGAGTGGGTCAGTCCCTGAGGTCGCTCAGACCCTGAGGTCAGTGTGTCGGTCAGACCCTGAGGTCAGTCAGTGGGTCAGACCCTGAGGTCAGTGAGTGGGTCAGACCCTGAGGTCAGGAGTGGGTCAGACCCTGAGGTCGCTCAGACCCTGAGGTCGGTCAGTCGGTCAGACCCTGAGGTCAGTCAGACCCTGAGGTCGGTCAGTCGGTCAGACCCTGAGGTCAGTCAGTGGGTCAGACCCTGAGGTTAGTGAGTAGGTCAGACCCTGAGGTCAGGAGTGGGTCAGACCCTGAGGTCGCTCAGACCCTGAGGTCGGTCAGTCGGTCAGACCCTGAGGTCAGTCAGTGGGTCAGACCCTGAGGTCAGTCAGTGGGTCAGACCCTGAGTTCGTTCAGTGGGTCAGACCCTGAGGTCAGTGAGTGGGTCAGTCCCTGAGGTCAGTCAGTGGGTCAGACCCTGAGGTCGGTCAGTGGGTCATACCCTGAGGTCAGTGAGTGGGTCAGTCCCTGAGGTCAGTGAGTGGGTCAGACCCTGAGGTCAGTCAGTGGATCAGACCCTGAGGTCAGTCAGTGTGTCAAACCCTGAGGTCAGTGAGTGGGTCAGACCCTGAGGTCAGTCAGTGGGTCAGACCCTGAGGTCAGTGAGAGGGTCAGACCCTGAGGTCAGTCAGTGGGTCAGACCCTGAGGTCAGTCAGTGTGTCAGACCCTGAGGTCAGTGAGTGGGTCAGTCCCTGAGGTCGCTCAGACCCTGAGGTCAGTGTGTCGGTCAGACCCTGAGGTCAGTGAGTGGGTCAGACCCTGAGGTCAGTGAGAGGGTCAGACCCTGAGGTCGCTCAGACCCTGAGGTCAGTGTGTCGGTCAGACCCTGAGGTCAGTGAGTGGGTCAGACCCTGAGGTCGGTCAGTGGGTCAGACCCTGAGGTCAGGAGTGGGTCAGACCCTGAGGTCGCTCAGACCCTGAGGTCGGTCAGTGGGTCAGACCCTGAGGTCAGTGAGTGGGTCAGACCCTGAGGTCGGTCAGTGGGTCAGACCCTGAGGTCAGTCAGTGGGTCAGACCCTGAGGTCGCTCAGACCCTGAGGTCGGTCAGTCGGTCAGACCCTGAGGTCAGTCAGTGGGTCAGACCCTGAGGTCAGTGAGTGGGTCAGACCCTGAGGTCAGGAGTGGGTCAGACCCTGAGGTCGCTCAGACACTGAGGTCGGTCAGTGGGTCAGACCCTGAGGTCAGTGAGTCGGGAGTTCGGACTTACTCGGCCCCGGAGTCAGTGGGAGAAGGCAGCGACTGCAGCAAGCACCGACCGACAGGCCTATCGGTCAGGGCTAGGGGCGGGGGAACGTGTTAGACACAGAGTAAAGCTCCCTCTACACTGTCCCATCAAACACTCCCAGGGCAGGTACAGCACGGGGTTAGATACAGAGTAAAGCTCCCTCTACACTGTCCCATCAAACACTCCCAGGGCAGGTACAGGGGGTTAGATACAGAGTAAAGCTCCCTCTACACTGTCCCATCAAACACTCCCAGGGCAGGTACAGGGGGTTAGACACAGAGTAAAGCTCCCTCTACACGGTCCCATCAAACACTCCCAGGGCAGGTACAGGGGGTTAGATACAGAGTAAAGCTCCCTCTACACTGTCCCATCAAACACTCCCAGGGCAGGTACAGGGGGTTAGACACAGAGTAAAGCTCCCTCTACACGGTCCCATCAAACACTCCCAGGGCAGGTACAGGGGGTTAGATACAGAGTAAAGCTCCCTCTACACTGTCCCATCAAACACTCCCAGGGCAGGTACAGGGGGTTAGACACAGAGTAAAGCTCCCTCTACACGGTCCCATCAAACACTCCCAGGGCAGGTACAGGGGGTTAGATACAGAGTAAAGCTCCCTCTACACTTTCCGATCAATGCTGAGGCTGGCCAGTGGAGGGTGCAGTGATACCATTCACTGAAATGTTAACCCATTGTGTGTGTCAAATCTGTGACTGATGTGAGTCTCCCTGATGCAACGCAATCTTGTGCCTTGCACAATCAACGTGAGTTCACTATCGTTTGAGGCCACGATTGGATCTGGACTGATAGTTACAGTCAAGAGCTATTGTCCTCTGAGGTCAAAGAACAGTTGCCATGACAACCTTCCTTCACGTGGTGCCTTCAACGTAGTCAGACGTTGCAGTGAGCTTCACGGAAAATCCGTCACAATGTTTGACACCGAGCGGTGTAAGCATCAATTAGAGCAGGTGACCAAAAGCTGGGTCAAAGAGGTGGGTTTTAAGGAGCGACTTGAAGGGTGAGAGAGAGGTAGAGAGGCGGAGAGGGTAAGGGAGGGAGTTCCAGAGCTTGGGGCCCAGGCAACAGAAGGCACAGCCACCGATGGTGGAGCGATTATAATCAGGGATGGTCAGGGGGGCAGAATTAGAGGAGCGCAGAGATCTCGGGGGGTTGTGGGACTGGAGGTTACAGAGTTAGGGAGGGGTGTAGGGGCTGGAGTGGGCTACAGAGATAGGGAGGGTTGTAGGGACTGGAGTGGGTTACAGAGATAGGGAGGGTTGTAAGGGCTGGAGTGGGTTACAGAGATAGGGAGGGTTGTAAGGGCTGGAGTGGGTTACAGAGATAGGGAGGGTTGTAAGGGCTGGAGTGGGCTACAGAGATAGGGAGGGTTGTAGGGGCTGGAGTGGGTTACAGAGATAGGGAGGGTTGTAAGGGCTGGAGTGGGTTACAGAGATAGTTGAGGGGTGGAGGGGCTGGAGGTGGTTACAGAGATAGGGAGGGTTGTAGGGGCTGGAGTGGGTTACAGAGATAGGGAGGGGTGTAGAGGCTGGAGGAGGTTACAGAGATAGGGAGGGGTGTAAGGGTTGGAGGGGGTTACAGAGATAGGGAGGGGTGTAGGGGCTGGAGGGTGTTTACAGAGATAGGGAGGGGTGTAGGGGCTGGAGGAGGTTACAGAGATAGGGAGGGGTATAGGGGCTGGAGGAGGTTTCAGAGATAGGGAGAGGTGTAGGGGCTGGAGGAGGTTACTGAGATAGGGAGGGGTGTAGGGGCTGGAGGAGGTTACAGAGATAGGGAGGAGTGTAGGGGCTGGAGGAGATTACAGAGAGAGGGAGAGGTGTAGGACTTCAGGAGGTTATAGATAGGGAGGGTGTAGGGCCTGGGGGAGGTTACAGAGATAGGGAGAGTGTAGGGGCTGGAGGGGGTTACAGAGATAGGGAGGGGTGTAGGGTTGGAGGAGGTTACAGAGATAGGGAGGGGTGTAGGGCTGGAGGAGGCTACAGAGATAGGGAGGGGTGTAGGGGCTGGGGGAGGTTACAGAGATAGGGAGAGTGTAGGGGCTGGAGGCGGTTAGAGAGATAGGGAGGGGTGTAGGGGCTGGAGGCGGTTAGAGAGATAGGGAGAGTGTAGGGGCAGGAGGCGGTTAGAGAGATAGGGAGAGTGTAGGGGCTGGAGGTCGTTAGAGAGATCGGGAGGGGTGTAGGGTTGTAGGAGGTTACAGAGATAGGGAGGGGTGTAGGGCTGGAGGAGGCTACAGAGATAGGGAGGGGTGTAGGGGCTGGAGGAGGTTACAGAGTTAGGGAGGGTTGTAGGGGCTGGAGTGGGTTACAGAGATAGTTGAGGGGTGGAGGGGCTGGAGGAGGTTACAGAGATAGGGAGGGGTGTAGGGGCTGGAGTGGGTTACAGAGATAGGGAGGGTTGTAGGGGCTGGAGTGGGTTACAGAGATAGTTGAGGGGTGGAGGGGCTGGAGGAGGTTACAGAGATAGGGAGGGTTGTAGGGGCTGGAGTGGGTTACAGAGATAGGGAGGGTTGTAGGGGCTGGAGTGGGTTACAGAGATAGGGAGGGTTGTAGGGGCTGGAGTGGGTTACAGAGATAGTTGAGGGGTGGAGGGGCTGGAGGTGGTTACAGAGATAGGGAGGGTTGTAGGGGCTGGAGTGGGTTACAGAGATCGGGAGGGTTGTAGGGGCTGGAGTGGGTTACAGAGATAGAGAGGGTTGTAGGGGCTGGAGTGGGTTACAGAGATAGTTGAGGGGTGGAGGGGCTGGAGGAGGTTACAGAGATAGGGAGGGTTGTAGGGGCTGGAGTGGGTTACAGAGATAGGGAGGGTTGTAGGGGCTGGAGTGGGTTACAGAGATAGTAAGGGGTGTAGGGGCTGGAGGAGGTTACAGAGGTAGGGAGGGGTGTAGGGGCTGGAGGGAGTTACAGAGATAGGGAGGAGTGTAGGGGCTGGAAGAGATTACAGAGAGAGGGAGAGGTGTAGGACTGGAGGAGGTTATAGATAGGGAGGATGTAGGGGCTAGAGGAGGTTACAGAGATAGGGAGGAGTGTAGGGGCTGGAAGAGATTACAGAGATAGGGAGGGGTGTAGGGGCTGGAGGGGGTTACAGAGATAGGGAGAGTGTAGGGGCTGGAGGCGGTTAGAGAGATAGGGAGGGGTGTAGGGCTGGAGGAGGCTACAGAGATAGGGAGGGGTGTAGGGCCTGGGGGAGGTTACAGAGATAGGGAGAGTGTAGGAGCTGGAGGCGGTTAGAGAGATAGGGAGGTATGTAGGGGCTGGAGGGGGTTAGAGAGATAGGGAGGGGTGTAGGGTTGGAGGAGGTTACAGAGATAGGGAGGGGTGTAGGGCTGGAGGAGGCTACAGAGATAGGGAGGGGTGTAGGGGCTGGAGGGGGTTACAGAGATAGGGAGGGGTGTAGGGGCTGGGGGAGGTTACAGAGATAGGGAGAGTGTAGGGGCTGGAGGCGGTTACGGAGATAGGGAGGGGTGTAGGGGCTGGAGGCGGTTAGAGAGATAGGGAGAGTGTAGGGGCTGGAGGCGGTTAGAGAGATAGGGAGGGTGTAGGGCTGGAGGAGGTTACAGAGATAGGGAGGGGTGTCGGGGCTGGAGGAGGTTACAGAGATAGGGAGAGTGTAGGGGCTGGAGGCGGTTACAGAGATAGGGAGGGGTGTAGGTGCTGGAGGAGATTACAGAGATAGGGAGGGTGTAGGGGGTGGAGGAGGTTACAGAGATAGGGAGGGGTGTAGGGGCTGGAGGCGGTTACAGAGATAGGGAGGGGTGTAGGGGCTGGAGGAGATTACAGAGATAGGGAGGGGTGTAGGGGCTGGAGGAGATTACAGAGATAGGGAGGGTGTAGGGGCTGGAGGAGATTACAGAGATAGGTAGGGTGTAGGGGCTGGAGGAGATTACAGAGCTAGGGAGGGGTGTGGGGCAAGGTGCGATGGAGGGATTTGTAAACAAGGTTGAGGAGTTTGAAATCGAGTGCCTGGCTTTATTGGAGCGAAATTGCTTTGTGTTCGTGCAGAATTGCTTGTGCGTCTGACGATGACTGTGTATGAAACACCTTTCCCATTTGTGGGATCGGTTTCTAACACCAGTTGTTTCACGTGTCGAACCGATATCTCGCCATCAAAACACTTTCCTTCGGATTTAGGTGCTCGCGGACCAGGGTACACAATGCTTCGTAGGATTTCTCTGTTGGTTTTGCCGGGGCCAGGAGATTCTTCATGGGGCTATTGGTTGTGGCCCCACAGACAGTTAGGAGGATCGCTCTTCATTTGGCAGCGTTCTCTTCCCCTTCCAGCTCGTTGGCCACAAAATATTGGTCGAGTCTCTCCGGGAAGGCCTCCCAATTGTCCCCTTCTGAGAATTTCTCCAGGGTACCAGCTGTTCTTTGCATTTGTGCGTGGTTGTACATTCCCTCGTCGCCAATTGATAAGCTCGCAATAAAGGATGATACTGAGTACTGTGTACAATGAGCAAGTGTGACCTCAGCTCCTTTAATGAGACTCCAGAGTGACAGCTACCTCGTGGGTGGCCTGCTTATATACCGTGCTCCCACGGGATGCTGGGATCCCTTGGGACTCCGACAGGTGCGCCCTCTGGTGGTCATGCAGGTGGCAAGGGGTTAAATACATAACAAGGTGCAGCCATTCTCAGACTGAAACTCTCACTTACTCAGCTCCAACATCGGTCTCAGAAAGTCTTCACTCAGAGGGACCGAGATCCCTTGAGGCCCTTTCCTGCGCTGGATGTCGGCGGCCACGCTGGGGAGCGCAGTCCGGCCGATCGCGCGTGGATCGGCCGCCATTTTGAAAATCCCTCCGCGGCTATGTTTCTTCTCATTCTCGTCGGCCTGCCCCAGTTCCTCCGCCACACCCCATCCCCCCCCCCCCCCCCCAACCGGCCCGCAACTTCCGCCCCCGTCTACTTAGCGAACCTCCGCTCTCTCTTCACACACCCACCCCCCCCCCAGGCCCCGCACCCCACACGATCATCGCCCCCGCCGCCCCACCCCCCACCAAAGGGCCCGCCGGGAAAACACAGCCAGAGAGCGTGATTTCGCGGGAAAATGCGAAGTTTATCCACTTTGGTGGAAACAATCGAACAGCAAATTAAAAGGATGAAAAATTGCAAAGTGCTGCAGTACAGCTTGACCTGGGGGTCCTGGTGCGTGAAACACAAAAGGTTAGTCTGCAGGTCCAGCAAGTGATCAGGAAGGCCAATGGTATCTTGGCCTTTGTTGCAAAGGGGATGGAGTATAAAAGCAGGGAAGTCTTGCTCCAGTTATACAGGGTATTGGTGAGGCCACACCTGGAGTACTGCGTGCAGTTTTGGTCTCCGTATTTAAGGAAGGATATACTTGCTTTGGAGGCAGTTCAGAGAAGGTTCACTCGGTTGATTCCGGGGATGAGGGGGTTGACTTACGAGGAAAGGTTGAGGAGGTTGGGCCTCTACTCATTGGAGTTCAGAAGAATGAGAGGTGATCTTATCGCAACGTATCAGATTATGAAGGGTTCGACAAGGTGGATGCAGAGAGGATGTTTCCACTGATGGGGGAGACTAGAACTAGGGGGCATGGTTTTAGAATAAGGGGCCGCCCATTTAAAACTGAGATGAGAAGGAATTTCTTCTCTCAGAGGGTCGTAAATCTGTGGAATTCTCTGCCCCAGAGAGCTGTGGAGGCTGGGTCATTGAATATATTTAAGGTGGAGATAGACAGATTTTTGAGCGATAAGGGAGTGAAGGGTTATGGGAAGCGGGCACGATAGAAACATAGAAACATAGAAAATAGGTGCAGGAGTAGGCTATTCGGCCCTTCGAGCCTGCACCACCATTCAGTATGATCATGGCTGATCATTCCCTCAGTATCCCATTACTGCTTTCTCTCCATACCCCTTGATCCCTTTAGCCGTAAGGACCATATCTAACTCCCTTTTGAATATATCTAACGAATTGGCCTCAACGATTTCTGTGGTAGAGAATTCCACAGGTTCACAACTCTCTGAGTGAAGAAGTTTCTCCTCATCTCGGTCCTAAATGTCTTACCCCTTATCCTTAGACTGTGACCCCTGGTTCTGGACTTCCCCAACATCGGGAACATTCTTCCCGCATCTAACCTGTCCAGTCTCATCAGAATTTTATATATTTCTATGAGATCCCCTTTCATTCTTCTAAATTCCAGTGAATATAAGCCGAGTTGATCCAGTCTCTCCTCATATGTCAGTCCTGCCATCCCAGGAATCAGTCTGGTGAACCTTCGCTGCACTCCCTCAATAGCAAGAATGTCCTTCCTCAGATTAGGAGACCAAAACTGAACACAATATTCCAGGTGAGGCCTCACCAAGGCCCTGTACAACTGCAGTAAGACCTCCCTGCTCCTATATTCAAATCCTCTCGCTATGAAGGCCAACATACCATTTGCCTTCTTCACCGCCTGCTGTACCTGCATGCCAACTTTCAGTGACTGATGTACCATGACACCCAGGTCTCGTTGCACCTCCCCTTTTCCTAATCTGTCACCATTCAGATAATATTCTGCTTTCGTGTTTTTGCCACCAAAGTCGATAACCTCACATTTATCCACATTATACTGCATCTGCCATGCATTTGCCCACTCACCTAACCTGTCCAAGTCAGCCTGCAGCCTCTTAGCATCCTCCTCACAGCTCACACCGCCACCCAGCTTAGTGTCATCTGCAAACTTGGAGATATTACACTCAATTCCTTCATATAAATCATTAATGTATATTGTAAATAGCTGGGGTCCCAGCACTGAACCCTGCGGCACCCCACTAGTCACTGCCTGCCATTCTGAAAAGGACCCGTTTATCCCGACTCTCTGCTTCCTGTCTGCCAACCAGTTCTCTATCCACGTCAGTACATTACTCCCAATCCTATGTGCCTTAATTTTGCACACTAATCTCTTGTGGGACCTTGTCAACAGTCTTTTGAAAGTCCAAATACACCAGATCCACTGGTTCTCCCCTGTCCACTCTACTAGTTACATCCTCAAAAAATTCTAGAAGTTTTGTCAAGCATGATTTCCCTTTCATAAATCCATGCTGACTTGGACCGATCCTGTCACTGCTTTCCAAATGCGCTGCTATTACATCTTTAATAATTGATTCCAACATTTCCCCCACGACTGATGTCAGGCTGACCGGTCTATAATTCCCTGTTTTCTCTCTCCCTCCTTTTTTAAAAAGTGAGGTTACATTAGCTACCCTCCAATTCATAGGAACTGAACCAGAGTCGATAGACTGTTGGAAAATGACCACCAATGCATCCACTATTTCTAGGGCCACTTCCTTAAGTACTCTGGGATGCAGACTATCAGGCTCTGAGGATTTATCTGCCTTCAATCCCATCAATTTCCCTAACACCATTCCCTGACTAATAAGGATTTCCCTCAGTTCCTCCTTCTCGCTAGACGGAGGTCCGCTTAGTATTTTCGGGAGGTTAAAAGAGGAGAGGGAGAGGTAGAGAGGCGGAGAGGTCTAGGGAGGGAGTTCCAGAGCTTGGGGCCCAGGCAGCTGAAGGCACGGCCACCGATGGTGGAGCGATGGAAATCAGGGGTTATTGCAAGCGGCTAGAGGCAGAGATCTCGGGGGATGGTTACGGCAGGAGGAGGTTACAGAGATATGCGGGGAGGGCGGGAAGATGAGGGAGGCATTTGAGCAACAGGCTGAACATCTTAAAATCGAGGCTTTGCCATATTGGGAGCCAATGTAGGTCAGCGAAAAACTGCGGGGGTGATGGGTGAGCGGGACACGGTGCGAGATAGGACACGAGGCTACCAAGGGTGCAAAGTTCAAAGTTCGTTCCTTCAACCTGCTCCTAATCTTTGCGAATAAGGGATCTGCAGCAACTGAGCACGTGGAGCTCATTTATCGTGGAGTCCAACGCCAAGATTAATTGTTTTAAGGCCTCTTGAAGCCATAATTCTGGAGCGGTAATGTTAATAGTTAACAGGGACACTTTGCAGCGGCCTATAAACTGGATCACCGGTACTCAATAATAGCCACACACGCAAACACAATCTGGCTTGGGGGATCAGAAGGTAAAACAAGAATTGTATCTCATACGACACTCTGCACACAGCACGGGGTTAGATACAGAGTAAAGCTCCCTCTACACTGTCCCATCAAACACTCCCAGGGCAGGTACATGGGGTTAGATACAGTGTAAACCTCCCTCGACACTGTCCCATCAAACACTCCCAGGGCAGGTACAGCACGGGGTTAGATACAGAGTAAAGCTCCCTCGACACTGTCCCATCAAACACTCCCAGGGCAGGTACAGCACGGGGTTAGATACAGAGTAAAGCTCCCTCTACACTGTCCCATCAAACACTCCCAGGGCAGGTACAGGGGGTTAGATACAGAGTAAAGCTCACTCTACATTGTCCCATCAAACACTCCCAGGGCAGGTACAGCACGGGGTTAGATACAGAGTAAAGCTCCCTCTACACTGTCCCATCAAACACTCCCAGGGCAGGTACAGCACGGGGTTAGATACAGTGTAAACCTCCCTCTACACTGTCCCATCAAACACTCCCAGGGCTGGTACAGGGGGTTAGATACAGAGTAAAGCTCCCTCTACACTGTCCCCATCAAACACTCCCAGGGCAGGTACAGCACGGGGTTAGATACAGAGTAAAGCTCCCTCTACACTGTCCCATCAAACACTCCCAGGGCAGGTACAGGGGGTTAGATACAGAGTAAAGCTCCCTCTCCACTGTCCCATCAAACACTCCCAGGGCAGGTACAGTACGGGGTTAGATACAGAGTAAAGCTCCCTCTAAACTGTCCCATCAAACACTCCCAGGGCAGGTACAGGGGGTTAGATACAGATGATAGCTCCCTCTCCACTGTCCCATCAAACACTCCCAGGGCAGGTACAGCACGGGGTTAGATACAGAGTAAAGCTCCCTCTACACTGTCCCATCAAACACTCCCAGGGCAGGTACAGGGGGTTAGATACAGAGTAAAGCTCACTCTACACTGTCCCATCAAACACTCCCAGGGCAGGTACAGAGGGTTAGCTACAGAGTAAAGCTACCTCTACACTGTCCCATCAAACACTCCCAGGGCAGGTACAGCACGGGGTTAGATACAGAGTAAAGCTCCCTCTACACTGTCCCATCAAACACTCCCAGGGCAGGTACAGCACGGGGTTAGATACAGAGTAAAGCTCCCTCTACACTGTCCCATCAAACACTCCCAGGGCAGGTACAGGGGGTTAGATACAGAGTAAAGCTCCCTCTCCACTGTCCCATCAAACACTCCCAGGGCAGGTACAGCACGGGGTTAGATACAGAGTAAAGCTCCCTCTACACTGTCCCATCAAACACTCCCAGGGCAGGTACAGGGGGTTAGATACAGAGTAAAGCTCCCTCTCCACTGTCCCATCAAACACTCCCAGGGCAGGTACAGGGGGTTAGATACAGAGTAAAGCTCCCTCTCCACTGTCCCATCAAACACTCCCAGGGCAGGTACAGCACGGGGTTAGATACAGAGTGAACCTCCCTCTACACTGTCCCATCAAACACTCCCAGGGCAGCTACAGCACGGGGTTAGATACAGAGTAAAGCTCCCTCTACACTGTCCCATCAAACACTCCCAGGGCAGGTACAGGGGGTTAGATACAGAGTAAAGCTCCCTCTACACTGTCCCATCAAACACTCCCAGGGCAGGTACAGGGGGTTAGATACAGAGTAAAGCTCCCTCTACACTGTCCCATCAAACACTCCCAGGGCAGGTACAGCACAGGGTTAGATACAGAGTAAAGCTCCCTCTACACTGTCCCATCAAACACTCCCAGGACAGGTACAGGGGGTTAGATACAGTGTAAACCTCCCTCTACACTGTCCCATCAAACACTCCCAGGGCTGGTACAGGGGGTTAGATACAGAGTAAAGCTCCCTCTACACTGTCCCCATCAAACACTCCCAGGGCAGGTACAGCACGGGGTTAGATACAGAGTAAAGCTCCCTCTATACTGTCCCATCAAACACTCCCAGGGCAGGTACAGGGGGTTAGATACAGAGTAAAGCTCCCTCTCCACTGTCCCATCAAACACTCCCAGGGCAGGTACAGTACGGGGTTAGATACAGAGTAAAGCTCCCTCTAAACTGTCCCATCAAACACTCCCAGGGCAGGTACAGGGGGTTAGATACAGATGAAAGCTCCCTCTCCACTGTCCCATCAAACACTCCCAGGGCAGGTACAGCACGGGGTTAGATACAGAGTAAAGCTCCCTCTACACTGTCCCATCAAACACTCCCAGGGCAGGTACAGGGGGTTAGATACAGAGTAAAGCTCACTCTACACTGTCCCATCAAACACTCCCAGGGCAGGTACAGGGGGTTAGATACAGAGTAAAGCTACCTCTACACTGTCCCATCAAACACTCCCAGGGCAGGTACAGCACGGGGTTAGATACAGAGTAAAGCTCCCTCTACACTGTCCCATCAAACACTCCCAGGGCAGGTACAGCACGGGGTTAGATACAGAGTAAAGCTCCCTCTACACTGTCCCATCAAACACTCCCAGGGCAGGTACAGGGGGTTAGATACAGAGTAAAGCTCCCTCTCCACTGTCCCATCAAACACTCCCAGGGCAGGTACAGCACGGGGTTAGATACAGAGTAAAGCTCCCTCTACACTGTCCCATCAAACACTCCCAGGGCAGGTACAGGGGGTTAGATACAGAGTAAAGCTCCCTCTCCACTGTCCCATCAAACACTCCCAGGGCAGGTACAGCACGGGGTTAGATACAGAGTAAAGCTCCCTCTACACTGTCCCATCAAACACTCCCAGGGCAGGTACATGGGGTTAGATACAGAGTAAAGCTCCCTCTACACTGTCCCATCAAACACTCCCAGGGCAGGTACAGGGGGTTAGATACAGAGTAAAGCTCACTCTACACTGTCCCATCAAACACTCCCAGGGCAGGTACAGGGGGTTAGATACAGAGTAAAGCTACCTCTACACTGTCCCATCAAACACTCCCAGGGCAGGTACAGCACGGGGTTAGATACAGAGTAAAGCTCCCTCTACATTGTCCCATCAAACACTCCCAGGGCAGGTACAGCACGGGGTTAGATACAGAGTAAAGCTCCCTCTCCACTGTCCCATCAAACACTCCCAGGGCAGGTACAGCACGGGGTTAGATACAGAGTAAAGCTCCCTCTACACTGTCCCATCAAACACTCCCAGGGCAGGTACAGGGGGTTAGATACAGAGTAAAGCTCCCTCTCCACTGTCCCATCAAACACTCCCAGGGCAGGTACAGCACGGGGTTAGATACAGAGTAAAGCTCCCTCTACACTGTCCCATCAAACACTCCCAGGGCAGGTACATGGGGTTAGATACAGAGTAAAGCTCCCTCTACACTGTCTCATCAAACACTCCCAGGGCAGGTACAGCACGGGGTTAGATACAGAGTGAACCTCCCTCTACACTGTCCCATCAAACACTCCCAGGGCAGCTACAGCACGGGGTTAGATACAGAGTAAAGCTCCCTCTCCACTGTCCCATCAAACACTCCCAGGGCAGGTACAGCACGGGGTTAGATACAGAGTAAAGCTCCCTCTACACTGTCCCATCAAACACTCCCAGGGCAGGTACAGGGGGTTAGATACAGAGTAAAGCTCCCTCTCCACTGTCCCATCAAACACTCCCAGGGCAGGTACAGCACGGGGTTAGATACAGAGTAAAGCTCCCTCTACACTGTCCCATCAAACACTCCCAGGGCAGGTACAGGGGGTTAGATACAGAGTAAAGCTCCCTCTCCACTGTCCCATCAAACACTCCCAGGGCAGGTACAGCACGGGGTTAGATACAGAGTAAAGCTCCCTCTACACTGTCCCATCAAACACTCCCAGGGCAGGTACATGGGGTTAGATACAGAGTAAAGCTCCCTCTACACTGTCTCATCAAACACTCCCAGGGCAGGTACAGCACGGGGTTAGATACAGAGTGAACCTCCCTCTACACTGTCCCATCAAACACTCCCAGGGCAGGTACATGGGGTTAGATACAGAGTAAAGCTCCCTCTACACTGTCCCATCAAACACTCCCAGGGCAGGTACAGGGGGTTAGATACAGAGTAAAGCTCACTCTACACTGTCCCATCAAACACTCCCAGGGCAGGTACAGGGGGTTAGATACAGAGTAAAGCTACCTCTACACTGTCCCATCAAACACTCCCAGGGCAGGTACAGCACGGGGTTAGATACAGAGTAAAGCTCCCTCTACACTGTCCCATCAAACACTCCCAGGGCAGGTACAGCACGGGGTTAGATACAGAGTAAAGCTCCCTCTCCACTGTCCCATCAAACACTCCCAGGGCAGGTACAGCACGGGGTTAGATACAGAGTAAAGCTCCCTCTACACTGTCCCATCAAACACTCCCAGGGCAGGTACAGGGGGTTAGATACAGAGTAAAGCTCCCTCTCCACTGTCCCATCAAACACTCCCAGGGCAGGTACAGCACGGGGTTAGATACAGAGTAAAGCTCCCTCTACACTGTCCCATCAAACACTCCCAGGGCAGGTACATGGGGTTAGATACAGAGTAAAGCTCCCTCTACACTGTCTCATCAAACACTCCCAGGGCAGGTACAGCACGGGGTTAGATACAGAGTGAACCTCCCTCTACACTGTCCCATCAAACACTCCCAGGGCAGCTACAGCACGGGGTTAGATACAGAGTAAAGCTCCCTCTCCACTGTCCCATCAAACACTCCCAGGGCAGGTACAGCACGGGGTTAGATACAGAGTAAAGCTCCCTCTACACTGTCCCATCAAACACTCCCAGGGCAGGTACAGGGGGTTAGATACAGAGTAAAGCTCCCTCTCCACTGTCCCATCAAACACTCCCAGGGCAGGTACAGCACGGGGTTAGATACAGAGTAAAGCTCCCTCTACACTGTCCCATCAAACACTCCCAGGGCAGGTACATGGGGTTAGATACAGAGTAAAGCTCCCTCTACACTGTCTCATCAAACACTCCCAGGGCAGGTACAGCACGGGGTTAGATACAGAGTGAACCTCCCTCTACAGTGTCCCATCAAACACTCCCAGGGCAGCTACAGCACGGGGTTAGATACAGAGTAAAGCTCCCTCTACACTGTCCCATCAAACACTCCCAGGGCAGGTACAGGGGGTTAGATACAGAGTAAAGCTCCCTCTACACTGTCCCATCAAACACTCCCAGGGCAGGTACAGGGGGTTAGATACAGAGTAAAGCTCCCTCTACACTGTCCCATCAAACACTCCCAGGGCAGGTACAGCACAGGGTTAGATACAGAGTAAAGCTCCCTCTACACTGTCCCATCAAACACTCCCAGGACAGGTACAGGGGGTTAGATACAGAGTAAAGCTCCCTCTACACTGTCCCCATCAAACACTCCCAGGGCAGGTAAAGCACGGGGTTAGATACAGAGTAAAGCTCCCTCTACACTGTCCCATCAAACACTCCCAGGACAGGTACAGGGGGTTAGATACAGAGTAAAGCTCCCTTGACACTGTCCCCATCAAACACTCCCAGGGCAGGTCCAGGGGGTTAGATACAGAGTAAAGCTCCCTCTACACTGTCCCCATCAAACACTCCCAGGGCAGGTACAGGGGGTTAGATACAGAGTAAAGCTCCCTCTACACTGTCCCATCAAACACTCCCAGGGCAGGTACAGCACGGGGTTAGATACAGAGTAAAGCTCCCTCTACACTGTCCCATCAAACACTCCCAGGGCAGGTACAGCACGGGGTTAGATACAGTGTAAACCTCCCTCTCCACTGTCCCATCAAACACTCCCAGGGCTGGTACAGGGGGTTAGATACAGAGTAAAGCTCCCTCTACACTGTCCCCATCAAACACTCCCAGGGCAGGTACAGCACGGGGTTAGATACAGAGTAAAGCTCCCTCTACACTGTCCCATCAAACACTCCCAGGGCAGGTACAGGGGGTTAGATACAGAGTAAAGCTCCCTCTACACTGTCCCATCAAACACTCCCAGGGCAGGTACAGGGGGTTAGATACAGAGTAAAGCTCCCTCTCCACTGTCCCATCAAACACTCCCAGGGCAGGTACAGCACGGGGTTAGATACAGAGTAAAGCTCCCTCTACACTGTCCCATCAAACACTCCCAGGGCAGGTACAGGGGGTTAGATACAGAGTAAAGCTCCCTCTCCACTGTCCCATCAAACACTCCCAGGGCAGGTACAGCACGGGGTTAGATACAGAGTAAAGCTCCCTCTACACTGTCCCATCAAGCACTCCCAGGGCAGGTACAGGGGGTTAGATACAGAGTAAAGCTCCCTCTACACTGTCCCATCAAACACTCCCAGGGCAGGTACATGGGGTTAGATACAGAGTAAAGCTCCCTCTACACTGTCTCATCAAACACTCCCAGGGCAGGTACAGCACGGGGTTAGATACAGAGTGAAGCTCCCTCTACACTGTCCCATCAAACACTCCCAGGACAGGTACAGGGGGTTAGATACAGAGTAAAGCTCCCTCTACACTGTCCCCATCAAACACTCCCAGGGCATGTCCAGGGGATTAGATACAGAGTAAAGCTCCCTCTACACTGTCCCATCAAACACTCCCAGGGCAGGTACAGCACGGGGTTAGATACAGAGTAACGCTCCCTCTACACTGTCCCATCAAACACTCCCAGGGCTGGTACAGGGGGTTAGATACAGAGTAAAGCTCCCTCTACACTGTCCCATCAAACACTCCCAGGGCAGGTACAGCACGGGGTTAGATACAGAGTAAAGCTCCCTCTACACTGTCCCATCAAACACTCCCAGGGCAGGTACAGGGGGTTAGATACAGAGTAAAGCTCCCTCTCCACTGTCCCATCAAACACTCCCAGGGCAGGTCCAGGGGGTTAGATACAGAGTAAAGCTCCCTCTACACTGTCCTGTGACCCAGTTGGGCCTGGGGTCAGGGATGGAGTACACATTGAGATGAATCAGCACATGTCAGGGCCTCAGACACGGGAACACATGACACTCTGTGGTTTTGAACGTGATGTTTGGCTGCTGAGAATTGCCGAGTCAGTCTTTCGATCAGCTGTGGCTGGAAACAATGCTGACTCATTGCTTGACTTACATTTCGAGAGAGCCAAAAAATGGAAGGAGGTTCTCCTCCACCTGCCCCTCCGACAGTGCGGCGCTCCCTCAGTACTGCCCCTCCGACAGTGCGGCGCTCCCTCAGTACTGCCCCTCCGACAGTGCGGCGCTCCCTCAGTACTGCCCCTCCGACAGTGCTGCACTCCCTCAGTACTGCCCCTCCGACAGTGTGGCGCTCCCTCAGTACTGCCCCTCCGACAGTGCGGCGCTCCCTCAGTACTGCCCCTCCGACAGTGCGGCGCTCCCTCAGTACTGCCCCTCCGACAGTGCGGCGCTCCCTCAGTACTGCCCCTCCGACAGTGCGGGGCTCCCTCAGTACCGCCCCTCCGACATTGCGGCACTCCCTCAGTACTGCCCCTCCAACAGTGCGGCGCTCCCTCAGTACTGCCCCTCCGACATTGCGGCACTCCCTCAGTACTGCCCCTCCAAAAGTGTGGCGCTCCCTCAGTCCTGCCCCTCCGACAGTGCGGCTCTCCCTCAGTACTGCCCCTCCGACAGTGCGGCGCTCCCTCAGTACTGCCCCTCCGACAGTGCGGCGCTCCCTCAGTACCATCCCTCCAATGCCATGTTTATTCAGATGGAGATGGGGGATATTTGGGGCTTTTAATTCAGGGCCCAGTGACCTCTCCCACACAAGCTGGCACAGAGCAGGTGACTGTATCAGAAAATAGCCCAGGGAAACCACAAACATCCTTTTGTAAAACCACCATTTCAACACTCAGCCACAAACTGTGCACTGTCCCAGAAACATAATATCTCACTTCCTTGTTTCACACTGACTGCCAGGGGCAGGGGACACAGAGATAGAGAGAGAGAGAGAGAGAGATAGAGGGAGAGAGAGATAGAAACAGAGGGAGAGACCGAGAGAGAGAGACAGAGAGAGAGAGAGAGAGAGAGATAGAAACAGAGGGAGAGACAGAGAGAGAGAGAGAGAGAGTGATAGAAACAGAGGGAGAGACAAGAGAGAGAGAGAGAGAGAGATAGAAACAGAGGGAGAGACCGAGAGAGAGACAGAGAGAGAGAGAGAGAGAGATAGAAACAGAGGGAGAGACAGAGAGAGAGAGAGAGAGAGATAGAAACAGAGGGAGAGACCGAGAGAGACAAGAGAGAGACAGAGACAGAGACAGAGAAAGAGAGAGAGGGACAGAGAGAGAGAAACAGAAGAACATCAGAAATAGGAGCAGGAGTCGGCCATTCGGCCCCTCGAGCCTGCTCCGCCATTTAATACGATCATGGCTGATCCGATCATGGACTCAGCTCCACTTCCCCGCCCGCTCCCTATAACCCTTCACTCTCTTATCGCTCAAAAATCTGTCTATCTCCACCTTAAATATATTCAATGACCCAGCCTCCACAGCTCTCTGGGGCAGAGAGTTCCACAGATTTACAACCCTCTGAGAGTAGAAATTCCTCCTCATCTCAGTTTTAAATGGGCGGCCCCTTATTCTAAGACCATGCCCCCTAGTTCTAGTCTCCCCCATCAGTGGGAACATCCTCTCTGCATCCACCTTGTCGAGCCCCCTCATAATCTGATACGTTTCGATAAGATCACCTCTCATTCTTCTGAACTCCAATGAGTAGAGGCCCAACCTCCTCAACTATTCTTCATAATGAATGAAACAGAGAGACAGCGAGACTGAGAGAAACAGACAGAGAGACAGAGAGAGAGAGACAGAGAGAGACAGAGGGAGACAGAGAATGAGAGAGCAACAGAGAAAGAGTCTTTCTCTCGCTTCCAACCTGTCTCTCTCTTTCTGTCTCTCTCTCTTTGTGTCTGTCTCCCTCTCTGTGTCTCTGTCTCTCTCTGTCTGTCTGTCTGTTTCTCTCTCTGTGTCTCTGTCTGTCTCTGTCTCTCTCTCTCTCTGTCTGTCTCTCTCTCTCACTCTGTCTCTCTCTCTTCCTCTCTCTGTCTCCCTCTCAATATATTTTTCCGGCGAGATCTTGTCTATCAATGACCCACTGATCCACATAAACCCAGGCCATTGAACTGATGAAAATCGGGAATATTGTACAGAGAACTGAACCACGTTAACCCTCTCACCCACCCCCTCCCAGTTACAGACCCTGTTCCCTATCGGAGGGATTAACCCTCTCACACACCCACTCCCAGTTACAGACCCTGTTCCCTATAGGAGGGGATTAACCCTCTCACCCACCCCCTCCCAGTTACAGACCCTGTTCCCTATCGGAGGGGGATTAACCCTCTCACCCACCCTCTCCCAGTTACAGACCCTTTTCCCTATCGGAGGGATTAACCCTCTCACCCACCCCTTCCCAGTTACAGAACCTGTTCCCTATCGGAGGGGATTAACCCTCTCACCCACCCCCTCCCAGTTACAGACCCTGTTCCCTATCGGAGGGGATTAACCCTCTCACACACCCACTCCCAGTTACAGACCCTGTTCCCTATCGGAGGGGGATTAACCCTTTCACCCACCTCCCCCCAGTTACAGACTCTGTTCCCTATCAGAGAGGGTGATTAACCCTCTCACCCACCCCTCCCAGTTACAGACCCTGTTTCCTATCGGAGGGGATTAACCCTCTCATCCACCCCCTCCCAGTTACAGACCCTCTCACCCACCCCCTCCCAGTTACACACCCGGTTCCCTATCGGAGGGGATTAACCCTTTCACCCACCTCCCCCCAGTTACAGACCCTGTTCCCTATCGGAGGGGATTAACCCTCTCACCCACCCCCTCCCAGTTACAGACCCTGTTCCCTATCGGAGGGGATTAACCCTCTCACCCACCCCCTCCCAGTTACACACCCGGTTCCCTATCGGAGGGGATTAACCCTTTCACCCACCTCCCCCCAGTTACAGACCCTGTTCCCTATCGGAGGGGATTAACCCTCTCACCCACCCCCTCCCAGACAGATCAATTGACTGGAGACTGAGTTGAATTTGTTTTTTTAAAGCTTTATTCATTCGAGAAGATTATCAATAAGTACTTTTATAAATACAGAATTAGGCAGTACACACTCACACGAACACAAGCATAAAAACCATTTTCAGACCCTTTGGAACGTAGGAGCAGGAACAGGAGGAGGCCGATTCAGCCCCTCGAGCCTCTTACACAGGAACAGGAGGAGGCCCATTCAGCCCCTCGAGCCTGTTACACAGGAACAGGAGGAGGCCCATTCAGCCCCTCGAGCCTGTTACACAGGAACAGGAGGAGGCCCATTCAGCCCCTCGAGCCTGTTACACAGGAACAGGAGGGGGCCCATTCAGCCCCTCGAGCCTGTTACACAGGAACAGGAGGAGGCCCATTCAGCCCCTCGAGCCTGTTACACAGGAACAGGAGGAGGCCCATTCAGCCCCTTGAGGCTGTTACACAGGAACAGGAGGAGGCCCATTCGGCCCCTCGAGCCTGTTACACCGGAACAGGAGGAGGCCCATTCGGCCCCTCGAGCCTGTTACATAGGAACAGGAGGATGCCCATTCAGCCCCTCGGGCCTGTTACACAGGAACAGGAGGAGGCCCATTCAGTCCCTCGAGCCTGTTACACAGGAACAGGAGGAGGCCCATTCAGCCCCTCGAGCCTGTTACACAGGAACAGGAGGAGGCCCATTCGGCCCCTCGAGCCTGTTACACAGGAACAGGAGGAGGCCCATTTAGCCCCACGAGCCTGTTACACAGGAACAGGAGGAGGCCCATTCGGCCCCTCGAGCCCGTTACACAGGAACAGAAGGAGGCCCATTCGGCCCCTCGAGCCTGTTCCCCCATTCACTGAGATCGTGGCTGATGCGACCTAACTCCATCCACCAACCTTGGCTGTGTCTCTGTTTATCCCCTTGTCCAGCAAAAATCTCTCTCTCTCAGAGTTAAAACGATGAATTGTACCCAGGCACCTTGCTGCTTTGTGTGGGCGAGAGTTCCACACTGCCCTTCCCTGTGTGTGACAGAAATGTCGACCAACTTCTCTCCCAAATGTCCCACCTCTGATTTTAAGGTGATGCCCCCCCCTAGTCCGAGACCCCCCCCACCAGAGGAAACCCTTTCCCTCCATCTACCCTATCCATCCCTTTCAGAATCCTCAGTCGAACCCCTGAACCCTCTATATTCCCGGGAATACAAGCCTGGTTGTAATCTCTCTCTCGTAATCTAACCTTTGGAGCCCTGGGAACGTTCGGGTCAATCTGCCCTGCACTCCTTCCAAGGTCAAGACAACGTGTCTAAGGTGTGGTGTCCAGGGCAGTGTACGGTATCAAACCTTGGTCTGACCCCACTTGGAGCACTGTGCACAGTTCTGGTCTCCATATACCTTGGTTAGACCACACATGGAGCAGTGTGCACAGTTCCGGTCTCCATATACCTTGGTTAGACCACACTTGGAGCACTGTGCACAGTACTGGTCTCCATATACCTGGGTTAGACCACACTTGGAGCACCGTGCACAGTTCTGGTCTCCATATACCTGGGTTAGACCACACTTGGAACATCGTGCACAGTTCTGGTCACCATATACCTGGGTTAGACCACACTTGGAGCACTGTGCACAGTTCTGGTCTCCATATACCTGGGTTAGACCACACTTGGAGTACTGTGCACAGTTCTGGTCTCCATATACCTGGGTTAGACTACACTTGGAGCACTGTGCACAGTTCTGGTCTCCATATACCTGGGTTAGACCACACTTGGAGCACCGTGCACAGTTCTGGTCTCCATATACCTGGGTTAGACCACACTTGGAGCACCGTGCACAGTTCTGGTCTCCATATACCTGGGTTAGACCACACTTGGAGCACCGTGCACAGTTCTGGTCTCCATATACCTGGGTTAGACCACACTTGGAACACCGTGCACAGTTCTGGTCTCCATATACCTGGGTTAGACCACACTTGGAGCACCGTGCACAGTTCTGGTCTCCATATGCCTGGGTTAGACCACACTTGGAACACCGTGCACAGTTCTGGTCTCCATATACCTGGGTTAGACCACACTTGGAGCACCGTGCACAGTTCTGGTCTACATATTATAAAATAGATATCGGGGCCACTGGAGAAAGTGCAAAAAAGGATTCACAAGGAGAAACCAGAACTGAGACGGACAACTTTCAGGAAGGAGTGAAGAGGCTGGGTCTCTTTTCTCTGGAGAAGACAAGGCAGAGGTTAAGATAATGAAAAGGGGTTCTATAGGTAGGCATAGAGATGTTCTCCTTGTGGGGCAAGACCAGAACTTGTGGGGGGGGCAGGGTGGTCATGAATATAAGACCGTCACTAATCAACCTAATCAAGAATTCAGGAGAAACTTCTTTACCCAGAGAGCGTTGAGAATGTGGAACTCGCTGCCACAGGGAGTGGTTGAGGCGAATAGTATCAATGCATTTAAGGGGAGGCTGGATAAATATGTGAGGGAGAAATGAGTAGAAGGATGTGGTGATGGAGGGGGGGGGGAGATGCAGAAGGTGGGAGAAGGCTCGACTGGAGCATAAATACCAGCACGGAGCAGTGGGGCTGAATGGCCTGTTCCTGTGTGGTAAAAACGTCATAAGTGGACTCCCAACAGGACTGTGCGGCCATCAAAATGGAGACAAGAGCACCGAGGTAACTCAGTGGCGGTGGCTAAAGGTGATTGGTTGTCACGGATACCTCACCACACTCCTTGACATTCAAAGGGCCAGGATTCGGGGCAAATTGAGAAAAATAAATACCAACTACTTCAGGATTGATGCTCCTTCAATTCGTTACCTCAATCCCACCTCACCGGTGGCCGAGAGGTAACAAAAAGGTGTTACTGGAGCTCTGGGGACCCAGGCAGGCTTTTCCCTGCCGACTAGGCCGCAGACAGGCTTCATCATGCCGACTAGGCCCCAGACTGGTTTAATCACATTGACGAGGCCGGAGAGAGAGGCTTCGTCATGCCGACTAGGCCCCAAACCGCCCCCATCACTTTTGACCAGGTCCCAGATTGGTCACATCCAGCCTATTAGACTGCAGAGAGGCTTACCCAGGCTGACTCGGCCCCAAGCAGGCTTACTCAGATTGACTGGGTAGCAGAGAGGCTTCCCCCTGCCGACTAGGCCGGAGGCAGGCTTCACCGCATTGACTGGGCCGCAGTCAGGCTTCACAACATTGACTAGGTCGCAGACAGGCTTCACTGAAATGACTAGGCCCCAGATAGGCTTCACTGAAGTGACTAGGCCCCAGACAGGCTTCACTGAGGTGACTAGGCCCCAGACAGGCTTCACTGAAGTGACTAGGCCCCAGGCAGGCTTCACTGAGGTGACTAGGTCCCAGACAGGCTTCACTGAAGTGACTAGGCCCCAGACAGGCTTCACTGAGGTGACTAGGCCCCAGGCAGGCTTCACTGAAGTGACTAGGTCCCAGACAGGCTTCAATGAAGTGACTAGGCCCCAGACAGGCTTCACTGAGGTGACTAGGCCCCAGGCAGGCTTCACTGAGGTGACTAGGTCCCAGACAGGCTTCACTGAAGTGACTAGGCGACAGACAGGCTTCACTGAGGTGACTAGGCCCCAGACAGGCTTCACTGAGGTGACTAGGCCCCAGGCAGGCTTCACTGAGGTGACTAGGCCCCAGGCAGGCTTCACTGAAGTGACTAGGCCCCAGGCAGGCTAGTTTAACCCATTTATGCCCCCAAACCACCGTTATCATTCTGGTGAACTGCCCGCGCCTCCTCCAAGGTCAATATATCCTTCCGGAACTGAACGCGGTTACTCCAGATTAAAGCATAACTCCCAAACCCTTTTTTTGTTTTTGGCTCTCCAGCCCTCTGGAGATAAAAGGCCGACATCCCATTCGGCTCCCCCCCCCCCCCCCCACCACCGTAAACGATTTTCTGTCTGTCCCAGTCCGCTGTCCTTTGAAACAGGCGGCGTTCTCGGACGCCCTGATGGTCCTCCACAGTCGCCCAGTCTCTTGGTCGTCGAGGGCAAGACTCTGCTGGCCTCACTCAACTCCGGGCTGAGGACCCCCCGCCTCGCACACAGCATTGAAGTCCCGCTGAGGGGCCCAGGGCTCGCTCTCGCCCGTGTCCGCCGCGACAAACCAGTCAGCCTCGGCCTCGAAGGGACATCTGCCTGGTCCTTCTCTCCACGGGTTTGTCTGTCTCTCCCTCGACGGGACGCCTTCGACAGCCGGCAGGAGGCCGCACCCCTTTGATTTCCTTTTCTCTCTGCGTCTCGCCGCCTCTATCTCTGGCGCCAGAGAGAGCGCGAGAGAGAGAGAGAGAGAGAGAGAGAGGACCTCCAAATAGCGTGGCTTCTAAACAGAGCGCAGGTCCGTGCAACGTTCAATTCAAACAGCTTCCGAGTGCACCGCTGCCGAGAGCTTTCAAAGTGGGATGTCGCTATCCCTCGCTCCGTGTGCGCGTGCGTGTTTGGTCAAGTTCGAGGGTCGGTCGCGCCCGGGGAGAGATCTCGTCGAGCCCTGGCCGGCGGAGCTTCGCCGAGGAAAGCTGGGAATCGACGCGAGGCAACCGGACGCTAGCCCGACGTGACGATCGTTCCGCGTGGTGACCGCCGGGAAATCAGTCAGGGGCTCATTCTCAAGCGGTTTCGCCCAAGTCAATCCCACCGCGCTGTGAGAACGTGGCTGGGGGGGGGAGGGAGGGGGGGGCGAGCGATAACTCTGATTCCGTGTCCACCGCCGCGCGCCAAGAAACACGGCCAACGGGTCGGGGGGTATTCGGAGCTGGGAAGAGTGAGAATGAAGAAGGCAGAAGGATGGCTAAGTCCGGCGTTTCGCTGAGAAACTTCAACTTGTTGCCAGTTGGGAATTGGGCCTCTGTTAACGGGACCCCCTCCAGAAACACAGTTCGGATGTTGCTGCGTTAATTGGATTGTTCTTGGATTATTGCATTGTCCCTGATGGTTTGCAACAAGAAGTCAAGTGTGATGGTTCCTGCTTTTGGATTCCAGCAGCTCAGCATCATACGGAGTCCTTCGGAATCGAGGAAGACTTGCCCCCACTCTAACAGTGAGTTCTCGGGTGGCTGAACAGTCCAATACGGGAGCCACAGTCCCCTGTCACAGGTGGGACAGACACTGGTTGAGGGAAGGGGAGGGTGGGACTGGTTTGCCGCACGCTCCTTCCGCTGCCTGCGCTTGCTTTCTGCACGCTCTCGGCGACGAGACTCGAGGTGCTCATCACCCTCCCGGATGTACTTCCTTCACTTAGGGGCGGGACTGGTCTTTGGGCCCAGGGACTCCCAGGTGCCGGTGGGGGATGTTGCACTTTATCAAGGGGAGGCTTTGAGGGTGGTCCCTTGTAACGTTTCCTCTGCCCCACCTGGGGCTCGCTTGTCCGTGTCGGAGTTCCGAGTCGAGCCTTCGCTTTGGGGAGTCTCGTGTCTGGGGGGGCATGCGGACAATGTGGCCCCGCCCAGCACAGCTGGTCGAGTGTGTGGTCAGTGCTTCGATGCTGGCCATTGTTCTGCGTAGTGACCACCGGGAAATCACTCCGGGGCGAATTCTGAAGCGGGTTCGTCAAAGTTAAGTCACCGCACTGGCTGCGCTGTGAGAACGCGGCTGGAGGCGGGCGATAACTCTGATTCCACTCCAGCTCACGTCCATCCCGACGAGCCTGGTCGAGGACGCTAACGTTGGTGCGTCTGTCCTCCCGGGGGATTTGCAGGATCTTGCGGAGAACAGCGTTGGTGGTATTTCTCCAGCGACTTGAGGTGTCTGCTGTACACGGTCCATGTCTCTGAGCCATACAGGAGGGCGGGTATCACTACAGCCCTGTAGACCATGAGCTGGGTGGTGGATTTGAGGGCCTGGTCTTCGAACACTCTCTTCCTCAGGCGGCCGAAGGCTGCACTGGCGCACTGGAGGCGGTGTTGGATCTCGTCGTCGATGTCTGCCCTTGCTGATAAGAGGCTCCCGAGGTATGGGAGGTGGTCCACGTTGTCCAGGGCCGGGCCGTGGATCTTGATGACTCGGCGGGGGGCAGTGCTGTGCGGCGAGGACAGGCTGGTGGAGGACCTTTGTCTTACGGATGTTTAGCGTAAGGCCCATGCTTTCATGTGACTCGGTGAATACGTCAACTATATCCTGGAGTTCAGCCGGGGAGCGAGGCGAGCCGGGGAAATCAGAGTTATCGCTCGCCTCGAGCTCACCTCCCTGGCAGTATCCCGGTGCAGACTTCAAGGGGGAGGACAAGCGATCACGGGCGGTTGACGGAGCTGCGTTGGTTCTTCTCCTTGACGCTGGAGAAGTTTCCCGGGGTCGCCGTGGGCTGACAGGACACACTTTGTCGCCAAACCCGTCGAATTGCATCGCGCCAATTCCAGAGGCCGAATTCGGAGTCCATCAACGTCGGGTTTTTTGAGTGAATGCGTGCGGGAGGGAGGCGGGGGGGGGGGGGGAGGAGATGGGTGGAGACTGCAGTCACGCACAATCCAACAATCGCCCCCTCCCCCCTGAAGGGGGTAAAAGACAGAGCGTGAGGAGGTGGGGGGCAGGGGGGGGGAGGGGAGGAGGAGCAGGGGATGGCGGGGGGGGGGGGGGAGTGACTCTTCACCGAGAGGCGGGGCAGGAGTGATATTTCGGTTAAAGAGGACATCCCATTCGCATCGTGCTCACTTTGAACGGAGTTTGCCCCTGGAGGGCGGGGGGGAGTGGGAAGAGGGACTGAATTCCGAGTCCCGAGGTGCCCTGGGAAGGGGGGATGGGGCGACGGGGTGGGAGGGGGAATGAAACCCCGATTAGCCCCGCCTCTGACTTGCCCGGGTATTTTTGGGGGCTGGGGGCAGGGGAAGAAATCGCTGTGGCTCCTTTAGTCAAAGAGAGAGCGCGAACGAGACAGTAACTAAGTGACAACCGCCTAGTGACGATGAAGGGGCAGCCGATTGTATTTCCAAGTCGGGATGGTGTGGGTGACTTGAACGTTGGAATTCGGGAGCAGGAGCGGGCCATTCAATGAGATCACGGCTGGTCTTCGGCCTCAAGTCCAGTTCCCCGCCCGCTTCCCATCTCCGTCGACCCTGCCCCCTGCCCTCCAAAAATCTGCGTGAGGTGAAGGTTAGGTACAAGGCAGTGTCTCTCTGGGCCACCTGAGAGGGGCCGTTAAGTCTGAACCACATTGCCGCAGGGAAGGCCAAAGCCACATATCGGCCAGACCACACCTGGAGTATTGTGTGCAGTTTTGGTCTCCTAATCTGAGGAAGGACGTACTTGCTATTGAGGGAGTGCAGCGAAGGTTCACCAGACTGATTCCCGGGATGGCGGGACTGACATATGAGGAGAGACTGGATCGACTGGGCTTGTATTCACTGGAGTTTAGAAGAATGAGAGGGGATCTCATAGAAACATATAAAATTCTGACGGGACTGGACAGGTTAGATGCAGGAAGAATGTTCCTGATGTTGGGGAAGTCCAGAACCAGGGGTCACAGTCTAAGGATAAGGGGTAAGCCATTTAAGACCGAGATGAGGAGAAACTTCTTCACCCAACCTGTGGAATTCCCTACCGCAGAGAGTTGTTGAGACCAGTTCATTGGATATATTCAAGAGCGAGTTAGATATGGCCCTTACGGCTAAAGGGATCAAGGGGTATGGAGAGAAAGCAGGAAAGGGGTACTGAGGTGAATGATCAGCCATGATCTTATTGAATGGCGGTGCAGGCTCGAAGGGCCGAATGGCCTACTCCTGCACCTATTTCTTATGTTTCTATGTTGCTTTTTTTGTCTCTCCCAGGAGATCGCATGGTTCGGGAGGGTGGGGGTATATCAGTTGTGATGCACAAGGTGTGGCGATGGTCTGGGGGGAAAGGCCCCATGGATCAGAGGGTCTCTTTATGTCTCAACCATTGTTTGCATTCTCAAACGAGGCAGTAACTCTCGCGGAACTGGGACTAATAATCCGGGCTGTGTGGTGGGGGGGGTGGTGGGGGCAGGGGAGATGGGGAATGGATGGGTAATATTCCTGGGTGCTGGGTGGGATGGGTGAGGAGGATTTGGGGATGGGGAAACAGATCTTTGTCCAATTCCTTGTTGGCCCAAACACCCTTCCCAGAAGATGTTCTCTCTCCCGCTCTCCTTGTCTCTCTCGCTCGCTCCGTCGTTGAAATTGTCGCTTAACCGGGAGATGATGTAGGTCGGCGAGCACAGGGGGTGATGGGCGAGCGGGACTGGGTGCGAGTTAGGACACGGGAGCAGTGAGCACAGGGGGTGATGGGTGAGTGAGACTCGGTGCGAGTTAGGACACGGGAGCAGTGAGCACAGGGGGTGATGGGTGAGTGAGACTCGGTGCGAGTTAAGACATGGGGCAGCGAGCACAGGGGGTGATGGGTGAGCGGAACTTGGTGTGAGTTAGGACATGGGGCAGTGAGCACAGGGGGTGATGGGTGAGCGGGACTCGGTGCGAGTTAGGACACGGGGCAGTGAGCACAGGGGGTGATGGGTGAGCGGGACTGGGTGCGAGTTAGGACACAGGGGCAGCGAGCACAGGGGGTGATGGGTGAGCGGGACTGGGTGTGAGTTAGGACACGGGGTCAGTGAGCACAGGGGATGATGGGTGAGTGGGACTGGATGTGAGTTAGGACATGGGTCAGTGAGCACAGGGGGTGATGGGTGAGTGGGACTGGGTGTGAGTTAGGACACAGGGGCAGTGAGCACAGCGGGTGATGGGTGAGTGGGACTGGGTGTGAGTTAGGACACGGGGCAGTGAGCACAGTGGGTGATGGGTGAGCGGGACTGGGTGTGAGTTAGGACACTGGGCAGTGAGCACAGTGGGTGATGGGTGAGCGGGACTGGGTGTGAGTTAGGACACGGGGTCAGTGAGCACAGCGGGTGATGGGTGAGCGGGACTGGGTGCGAGTTAGGACACGGGGTCAGGGAGCACAGGGGGTGATGGGTGAGAGGGACTCGGGGTGAGTTAGGACACGGGGCAGTGAGCACAGGGGGTGATGGGTGAGCGGGACTGGGTGTGAGTTAGGACACG